>NC_079199.1:107047692-107112692 GCF_029499605.1 Hyla sarda
AAATATTTGATAGCCTGCTGGACTATAAATGATAAAACTATCAGTCGCAGACTGCAAAAGTAACCTTGGTGGATAGTTATTTATCCTTTACTTTGGAGCACTTTTGTATGGGTCACGTATTTTTGTTTTGGTGGATTTTAACAAAGACTCAAAAAAAATTTGATATTTTAGGCACTTCTTATTCTTTCATATTTATTGTCAATGCTAAGAAGCCTTTATGATTTAGAATTCAGGTAGAAGACAGACATGGTGCACATCTACAATCTTGTATAATGATCTGATTGCTTCTCAGCATAATATCAAAAACTAACAGGTTGTTAGTATATACGTTTTGATCAAAAAGTACAAGTCCACTCGCCACGTCAAGGCCACCTATTTAGAGTGGGTCTCTAACGTCCCTAGCATAAAATGGCGTAGCACTGGGCGGCGACCACCACTGCCGCGACACCAGTGCCCACAGGGGGAACGACCCAACTGGCAGAGCGGCCCCAATGCCACTCAAACCAGTCCATGGGTCGCACCTCCCTGCAGACACGGCAGCATCGGACGCCGCACAGCACCACACCAGTGTGAACAGGATGCTACAGCTCACTTACCATGCTCTCCCAGTCAGACTGGGAGGCTGCTAGGAAAGAAATAGCCCATGTGTAGCTAACTACTACTTATATAGGGTTGGGCTGAGGGGGTGGGGAAGAGTGCAGACAACATGTTAAAAAAAAAAAAAAAGAGGGGATAGAAAACACAATGTGAATTCAGGTAGAAGACAGATATGGTGCACATCTACAATCTTACACAATGATCTAATTGCGTCTCAGCATAATATCAAAAACTAACAGGTTTATGATTTAGGCCAAGGATAGGCCAATATCGTCCTTACTACTCTTTGCGTAATGAAAGCAGTTATACTGCGCCATCATACTTCATCCTGTGTCTATGTGACATATTAATCGTGTTGTTAGCACTGTGTACCCATTGTTTTGCACCTTATTGATAATATTGCCATCAAAAATTGCTGAATTGTTCAGTGTCCAACATTGTTACTGCACCACTTCAGTGTGTGTCCAAGAGATACATTTTTTCATATATGTAAAAAAAAAAAACATTTTTTTTAATTGTATTAAAATTAAAATTTGGGTCCAAAATGTTTAAGAAATATTATTAAAATTTAAATTTTGGTGCTTGCTGGTGTCTTGTGAAACAGACATCGGTGCAGCATGTCATGCATTGTTTTGCTGCTGTCAAGCATTCATAGAGCCCTGATGTACTCAGTCCATGTCCAAGTGTTTTTTGTTTTTCTTGTATTTTTTTTTCCAAAGTTTATTAGTTCTTTAATGGCCAAGAAGTTTATTTTTTTTTTTTTTTTTTTTTTTATTGCCTTCCAAGACCATTTGTCAAAAATCTGTGACATGACACTGACATTGCGCTTTGTAATGACATCACTCCTTTTACCATAAAACGTACGGCAAAAGAAAACAGCAATTTTGCATGTTCTGGAGGGTTTTGTTTTCACGCTGTACACCTTAAGGTAAAAATGACGTTTTCTTTATTTTGTGAGTCAATACAATTAAAAGGATACCCAAGATTAGATATTTTTCCATTATTGTACTCCTTTTTTTTTTTATTACGCAAAATAAGTATGTTTAAAATCCCCCTATTGTGACCCTTATAACCTTCATATTTTTCTGTATACGGGGACGTATGAGGCTCATTACATCAAAGTGTTTGTGTAAATGTGACTTTTTTTATCGCTTTTTACTACTTTTTTTTTTTAGAATGTGATGTGACCAAACAGCAGCGATTCACTGTTCGGGATCATTAACATTATATTTTAAGACTTCAGACATTTACGCACGCGGCTATACCAAATATGTATATTTATTATTTTTGAAACACTTTTTAGGGTAAAATAGGAAAAAAGGGAAATTAAAATTTTAATTGGGGGAGAAACTTTTTTTTTATTTTTTATACACTTTTATGTCTCCATAGGGGACTATTAGGCAATCATTAGGTTGCCAATACTGTTCTGTGCTATAAATAGGCATATCGCTGATCAGTATTATCGGGGATTTACTTCACTGGTCTGCTGGGAGTCAGACCATAGAAGAAAAATCTGTGATGATGGCAGGAGGCAGGTAAGGAGACCTCTGTCCTCCATCTTGGTTGATCGGATATCCGCGGTTAGTGCCGATGCCGATCAGATAAGCCATTGAAACTGCTGCATTGCCATGATAAATATTGGTCATGGCATCTGAGAGGTAAATGGTGTAAATCAGCACTAATTCTGATGTCTGCCATTACCAGTGGGTCCCTGGCTGCTGATATTAGCCGGGATCTGCCATGCACGAAGCGAGCACCGCTCCTGTGCTCGCTTCATGTACAGGACGTAAATGTACGTTCTGGCGTGTTAAGTACCAGCGCACAAGGATGTACATTTACGCCCATTGGGGGAGATTTATAAAAATCTGTCCAGAGGAAAAGTTGCTGCGTTGCCCATAGCAACCAATCAGATCGCTGCTTTCATTTTTGAAATGCCTCTTAAAAATAAAAAGACGCAATTTGATTGGTTGCTATGGGCAACTCAGCAACTTTTCCTCTGGACAGATTTTGATAAATCTCCCCCATTGTCCTTAAGGGGTTACAGAAATCCCTCTTCGGGCCGAAATGTAGACAGCATCCTCACAGCAGGACTGGAACAGGGTTTAGTAATAACGTGGAAGCAAACTAGACTGGTGACGTGTGGCCTATAGATGAGGGGATGCCTGACTTTAGCATTACCTAGGCTCACTAGACTTTGACAAAGGCCAAGCCCTGACTGACTAGAACTGGTTTAGGTCTATCTCTATCTTAGGACTCGACACTGGCTGCTCTGTGAGTTGCGTGCGCTGCAGACCGCACGCGTTCCATTCATTTCTATGGAAGCGCCAAAGAGACCTGAGTACAGCACTCGGACATCCCTGGCGCTCCCATATAAATGGAGCGTGTGCTATCTACCGCTAGACGACACGTGCTTCTCACTGACAGCCTGGGCCCTGTTTCAGAGATCACATGGGTTCCCAATGGTCTGACCCCCCCACGATCAGCTACTTATCCCCTTTCCTGTGTATAGGGGATAAGTTAGTTTTGGCTGGAGTTCTCCTTTAACCCATTTGCAGTGTGGTTACTTCAGTGCATACATGAAACCACAGTACAATGCAGAAAATACACAAACACACACTATACACCCAGCAAACCACCCAACTACTCCAAGGGGCAGCAGCTGGAAATGCTGCACTGGGCCACCACATGACCTGGAATATTATTACACTCCAGTAATACATCCAGACCCCCCTGATCTCCTGTAGTGATCCCCATCATCTCCATAGTGTCACCGCTCTTACAGTAAAGATTCCCTTCTGTGCTGGTGGAGACTCCTCTAGTCCTTGGTGTAGATGATGGGGCGATCTCTTTACTGCCCCCTCGTACAGTTATTCAGTCTCCATCTTATTCTACACGAAATAACCCCAATCTTCTGGGCCCTGTAGTCCCCCCATCCCACGCTCACCTCTGCTATGTCGTTATAAAGGCTGTAAAAAGAGAAGTGATAGGAGGCTCGTAAATATCCTCCCAAATGACAACAAACAGCAGTGGCGGCCATCTCAGATATCACACAAAATGGCCGGTCAGTCCTGTCAGTATGGGGGGGGGGGGTCAGTCCTGTCAGTATGGGGGGGGGGTCAGTCCTGTCAGTATGGGGGGGGGGGGTCAGTCCTGTCAGTATGTGGGGTCAGTCCTGTCAGTATGGGGGGGGGGGGTCAGTCCTGTCAGTATGGGGGGGGGGGGTCAGTCCTGTCAGTATGGGGGGGGGGGTCAGTCCTGTCAGTATGTGGGGTCAGTCCTGTCAGTATGGGGGGGGGGGTCAGTCCTGTCAGTATGTGGGGTCAGTCCTGTCAGTATGGGGGGGGGGGGGGTCAGTCCTGTCAGTATGGGGGGGGGGGGTCAGTCCTGTCAGTATGGGGGGGGGGGGTCAGTCCTGTCAGTATGGGGGGGGGGGGTCAGTCCTGTCAGTATGGGGGGGGGTCAGTCCTGTCAGTATGGGGGGGGGGTCAGTCCTGTCAGTATGGGGGGGGGTGTCAGTCCTGTCAGTATGGGGGGGGGGGTCAGTCCTGTCAGTATGGGGGGGGGGGTCAGTCCTGTCAGTATGGGGGGGGGGTCAGTCCTGTCAGTATGGGGGGGTCAGTCCTGTCAGTATGGGGGGGGGGGTCAGTCCTGTCAGTATAGGGGGGGGGGGTCAGTCCTGTCAGTATGGGGGGGGGGGGGGGGTCAGTCCTGTCAGTATGGGGGGGGGTCAGTCCTGTCAGTATGGGGGGGGGGGGGGGTCAGTCCTGTCAGTATGGGGGGGGGGGGGGTCAGCCCTGTCAGTATGGGGGGGGGGGTCAGTCCTGTCAGTATGGGGGGGGGGGTCAGCCCTGTCAGTATGGGGGTCAGTCCTGTCAGTATGGGGGGGGGTCAGTCCTGTCAGAATGGGGGGTCAGTCCTGTCAGTATGGGGGGGGGTCAGTCCTGTCAGTATGGGGGGGGGGGGTCAGTCCTGTCAGTATGGGGGGGGGTCAGTACTGTCAGAATGGGGGGTCAGTCCTGTCAGTATGGGGGGTCAGTCCTGTCAGTATGGGGGGGGTCAGTCCTGTCAGTATGGGGGGGGTCAGTCCTGTAAGTATGGGGGGGCAGTCCTGTCAGTATGGGGGGGGGTCAGTCCTGTCAGTATGGGGGGGTCAGTCCTGTAAGTATGGAGGGGTCAGTCCTGTCAGTATGGGGGGGTCAGTCCTGTCAGTATGGGGGGGGGCAGTCCTGTCAGTATGGGGGGGGGGTCAGTCCTGTCAGTATGGGGGGTCAGTCCTGTCAGTATGGGGGGGGTCAGTCCTGTCAGTATGGGGGGGGGTCAGTCCTGTCAGTATGGGGGGGGGGGTCAGTCCTGTCAGTATGGGGGGTCAGTCCTGTCAGTATGGGGGGGGTCAGTCCTGTCAGTATGGGGGGGGGTCAGTCCTGTCAGTATGGGGGGGGGGGGGTCAGTCCTGTCAGTATGGGGGGTCAGTCCTGTCAGTATGGGGGGGGTCAGTCCTGTCAGTATGGGGGGTCAGTCCTGTAAGTATGGGGGGTCAGTCCTGTCAGTATGGGGGGGGGGTTAAGTCCTGTAAGTATGGGGGGTCAGTCCTGTCAGTATGGGGGGGGGGAGTCCTGTCAGTATGGGGGGGGGGGTCAGTCCTGTCAGTATGGGGGGTCAGTCCTGTCAGTATGGAGGGGGGGGGGGTCAGTCCTGTCAGTATGGGGGGGGGGTCAGTCCTGTCAGTATGGGGGGGGGTCAGTCCTGTCAGTATGGGGGGGGTCAGTCCTGTCAGTATGGGGGGGGGGGGTCAGTCCTGTCAGTATGGGGGGGGGGGGGTCAGTCCTGTAAGTATGGGGGGTCAGTCCTGTCAGTATGGGGGGGGGGGGGGGGTCAGTCCTGTCAGTATGGGGGGGTCAGTCCTGTCAGTATGGGGGGTCAGTCCTGTCAGTATGGGGGGGTGTCAGTCCTGTAAGTATGGGGGGTCAGTCCTGTAAGTATGGAGGGGTCAGTCCTGTCAGTATGGGGGGGGTCAGTCCTGTAAGTATGGGGGGTCAGTCCTGTCAGTATGGGGGGGGGTCAGTCCTGTCAGTATGGGGGGTCAGTCCTGTCAGTATGGGGGGGGGGGAGTCCTGTCAGTATGGGGGGGTCAGTCCTGTCAGTATGGGGGGGTCAGTCCTGTCAGTATGGGGGGGGGGAGTCCTGTCAGTATGGGGGGGTCAGTCCTGTCAGTATGGGGGGGGGGAGTCCTGTCAGTATGGGGGGGTCAGTCCTGTCAGTATGGGGGGGTCAGTCCTGTCAGTATGGGGGGTCAGTCCTGTAAGTATGGGGGGTCAGTCCTGTCAGTATGGGGGGGTCAGTCCTGTCAGTATGGGGGGTCAGTCCTGTCAGTATGGAGGAATAAGTAGCCCTCTTAATATTTGGGGGCAGAGACCCCCTCCTGCCCACACCCTTTGGGGTTACGTAAGATTTGGCGGTTCAGCAGAGGGGGGCATTATTCTTTATGCCCCACCCTCTTTGGGGAGGAGGGACACCTCACACGCATGCGCAGTAACCTCAGTGCAGCGAGGGCGGGGCGATTTGTCGTGACGTTACTGCCCGCTCCAGACCCTCGGCCAACCAGCGTGCGCTGAGGAAATGACGCCACGATATCCCTCCGCGGCGAACTAACCGTGTTCCTCCGCTCGCCCTCTTTGTACGCAGTGCGCTTGTTGGCGGGTGTGAGGCGGCGGAGGGATCCCGGGGAGTGACCGGGCCTACGACCGAGGAGGGGAATCCCGGGCGAGGAAGAGGTGAGATGCGGGGCCCGGTGCTGGTAGTGCGGGCGGAGTGTGGGTCTATTCGCTGTAGGATCGAGGCGAGCCAGGCCGAGGTGTACCGCTCCGCTGCTGCCGCCATGTTGCCCTGGGGACTATTTTGCAAGGAGGAGCATGGTTTGTGGGGCCCCCAGAGGAGGCGAGTGAGGGCCCCCACAGGGAGCTGTGACTTCGGCAGAAACCTGCTGAAGCAGCCCCTGAGGTGTGGACAGCGCCCCCGGGGGAGGAGAAGGGAAGAACAATAGGGCAGCCCCCCCCCCCCCCCCCCCCCAGTGATCTGTGTACCCCAAGGGCCACTGCTCCTACTGTGGGGGCCAGAGTCTGTCATAGCGCATCACACATCATGTATAGGCTCAACATTACAGGAACAAAACAAGACACACGTGACATCACACGTCCGCAACATCCAGACACATGTGACATCATACGTCCGCAACATCCAGACACACGTGACATCACACGTCCGCAACATCCAGACACACGTGACATCACACGTCCGCAACATCCAGACACACGTGACATCACACGTCCGCAACATCCAGACACACGTGACATCACACGTCCGCAACATCCAGACACACGTGACATCACACGTCCGCAACATCCAGACACACGTGACATCACACGTCCGCAACATCCAGACACACGTGACATCACACGTCCGCAACATCCAGACACATGTGACATCACACGTCCGCAACATCCAGACACACGTGACATCACACGTCCGCAACATCACACGTCCGCAACATCCAGTCACACGTGACATCACACGTCCGCAACATCCAGTCACACGTGACATCACACGTCCGCAACATCCAGACACACGTGACATCACACGTCCGCAACATCCAGACACACGTGACATCACACGTCCGCAACATCACACGTCCGCAACATCCAGACACGTGACATCACACGTCCGCAACATCCAGACACACGTGACATCACACGTCCGCAACATCCAGACACACGTGACATCACACGTCCGCAACATCCAGACACACGTGACATCACACGTCCGCAACATCCAGACACATGTGACATCACACGTCTGTAACAACAAGACACACGTGACATCACATGTACACAGTTTAGCGCTCATTATGTGACATTATGTATTATCAGGACGTTATCTTTATTTTTGTATTGTTTCAGGTCTTATAGAGAAGAACCTGACGTCTTATTGGAGCGCGGTGACTGGAGGTAACGGGGGCGGTGACTGGAGGTAACGGGGGCGGTGACTGGGGGTAACGGGGGCGGTGACTGGGGGTAACGGGGGCGGTGACTGGAGGTAACGGGGGCGGTGACTGGAGGTAACGGGGGCGGTGACTGGGGGTAACGGGGGCGGTGACTGGGGGTAACGGGGGCGGTGACTGGGGGTAACGGGGGCGGTGACTGGGGTACAGGGGGTGGTGACTGGGGTACAGGGGGCTGCACACATCACCCAAATCTTTTAGGGTTCGTCCCATGTTTGACAGTCATCCTTCAGGATAAATAGCTATGAGATTGTGGGGGGGGCGCCACACGCCTTTTTTATTTATTTTTTGGGTGGGGGGGTCCACTGTAGAGGTAGCCAGAGGGCCTTCCCCCTCCTTCTATGGCTGCCGTTGATCTGCATAGAGTCAGGAGCAGACTCTACTAAATGAGCACAGATCAATGGGGTTCAGTAGAATGATCTGTGTGAGGAATCTAATGGTTCCTTTTTAAAATCCCGTAAACGTAAAAAAAAACTAACCCCAGAATTGTTTTTTTTCTTATAACTTCATATCCCAGAAAAAATGAAGTAAAAAGCGATAGTCAGATCAATACCAAAATGTTAACGATACAAACAGATTACAACGCAAAAATGTAATCGACATACAGCCCTCTGTACGGAAAAATTACAAGTTATAGGGGTCAGAAAATGGCAAGTAAAAAAAATCTAAAGTTAAAAAAAAATGTAATTAGTAAAACATGATGGAAACTGTACACATGTGGGATTGTTATGATCAGGGCGACCTAAAGTATCCGAATAACATGTTAGTTTGACCACAAGGTGAGTGGAAAAATAAAAGGTGTCGTTACAAAGTACAATTGGTCCCACAAAGAACAAGCCCCATATGTGTCTGTAGATGAGGGAAGTAGGAGTTACCGTATTTATCGGGGTATACCACGCACCGGCCTATAACATTTTACCATTTACCTCATTTTACCAAGTATATTTGGGTAAAAAAAGTTTTTTACCCAAATATCCATGGTAAAATGAGGGTGCGTGTGTGCGCGTGTATACCCCCATATACCCCCAGGAAAGGCAGGGGGAGAGAGGCCGTCACTGCCCGCTTCTCTCCCCCTGCCTTTCCTGGGGTCTAGAGCGCTGCTGCCGGCCCTTCTCTCCCCCTGGCTATCGGCGCCGCTGCCCGTTCTGTCCCCCTGACTATCGGTGCCAGGGGGAGAGAATGGGCAGCGGCACCGATTGCCGGCGCCGCTGCCCCGTTGCCTCCCCCCATCCCCGGTGGCATAATTACCTGGTTCGGGTCCGCGCTGCTGCAGGCCTCCGGCGTGCGTCCCCGGCGTCGATGCTATGCGCTGCACGGCGCGGTGCATGACATCAGTGCATAGCAACAACGCAGGGGACGCACGCCGGAGGCCTGCAGCAGCGCGGATCCGACACAGGTAATTATGCTACCGGGGATGGGGGGAGGCAGCGGCGCCGGCAATGGGTGCCGCTGCCCCTTCTCTTCCCCCTGGCTGTCGGCGCCGCTTCTCTCCCCCTGGCTATCGGCGCCGGCAATGGGGCGCCGGCACCGATAGTCAGGGGGACAGAACGGGCAGCGGCGCCGATAGCCAGGGGGTGAGAAGGGCCGGCAGCAGCGCTCTAGACCCCAGGAAAGGCAGGGGGAGAGAAGCGGGCAGCGACGGCCTCTCTCCCCCTGCCTTTCCTGGGAGTGTATCGGCGTATATATAAATACGGTATGTCTATTATGGGGCGAGGAGGAAAAATAAAGGAAAGTGCAAAAAACTAAATTGCCCCGGTCCTTAAAGAGTTAGAGTACCTCTCATGATCTTGTTAAAGGGGTATTCCAGGCAAAACCTTTTTATATATATATATATATCAACTGGCTCCGGAAAGTTAAACAGATTTGTAAATTACTTCTATTAAAAAATCTTAATCCTTCCAATAGTTATTAGCTTCTGAAGTTTTCTGTCTAACTGCTCAATGATGATGTAATAGAAGTAATTTACAAATCTGTTTAACTTTCCGGAACCAGTTGATATATATATAAAAATAAAAAAGTTTTGGCCTGGAATACCCCTTTAAATGTTATAATCCTCCCCATGATGATAAACCACCCCTGCCTTTATTTTTTCGTTTTTTACCTTGATATCGCTCTTTATTTTCGTCTCAGTCAGATTCACAGACTGGGAAGGGGCGTTCCCCAGCAGGCGTGACATCATCTGAAGTCATACAGGGGAGAACTTCCTCCCTCACTCTGCTACACACAGCCCAGAGCAGTTCAGTGTGAGATGAGCTATGATTGGCTAAGGCTGCACACACACCGTCTCTCAGCATTTCCTTATTTTGGACTTCTGCCAGACCAGGAAGAGTCCAAAGTCTGTGCAAGAGATGGGGGGGGGGGGGGGGAGGGAATGTGCTCTGGGCAAGTAGGGAGACATCTAGTGGCAGCTTTTTAAACACAAATAAAACATAGAAAACTTCATTTTTTTTTTTAAACAAAGTAAATTAGAAATATTATTTATTTACCATAAGAAGTGCAATAGCAAAAATTAGTTTTAATCATTGCCCATTCAAAGTATCGTTAGGTCCGCCTATTATATTTCTAATCATAAAGACCTTATTTACAGACTATTTTGTGTACCAGGACAAGTAGATTGTGCTCCCGATTCTCTTGGACAAGTATTTATTTATTTTCCCCACCCCGCTGTATTCTGCTATATCCCCCATAGAGAATGAGTGGATCGGCCATATGTGTGTGGGGGTCTGTCTGACCCGCCTGTGATCACATAGTTAATCATGGGACGGCCCCTTTAAGCGCAGGCAGGACCTGGGGGAGTCACTTCTGTTTTCAGACTGAAGGGGGCGTCCTGCGCTGTTACAGATCAGTTCTGCATCCTCTGGGGTCCTGCTGAGCATGGCCTTGACACGGAGGAGTGGCCTAAGGTGGGAGGGGCTTAAAATGTTTTAACACAAAATATAAACATCTAACTGATTAACGTTATGAACTCATTATTATTACTCTATATCAGTGGTCTTCAACCTGCGGACCTCCAGATGTTGCAAAACTACAACTCCCAGCATGCCCGGACAGCCGTTGGCTGTCCGGGCATGCTGGGAGTTGTAGTTTTGCAACATCTGGAGGTCCGCAGGTTGAAGACCACTGCTCTATATAATTTCTGTGAGGTAGAAACAATTATGGTAGATGCATTAATTTTTATATAAATCTTTTTTTTTTATTTATTTTTTATTAATATTCTGACCCTACAATTATTATAATTTTTTTTCTTTAGTCTATGGATTATGTGGGGTCCTGTTTGTTTGTTGGAGGAGCTGCAGTTTTTAGTGATAACATTTTGGGGTGCATAGGACAACTACAATTCCCAGCATGCCCTGCCAGGAGCTGGAGAGCCACAGGTTGGAGAACATTAACCTAGATCGGTGTGTGGAAAAAACGCTGACCTGGATGATCACAATCTGTAATACTAACAAAAAATTTTAATGGCGGGTGCCGGACACCATCTGGAGCTGACACCCGCCGCCAGGGACCTACAGTGGGGAAAAAAAGTATTTAGTCAGCCCCCAATTGTTCAAGTTCTCCCCCTTATAAAGATGAGGCTGTAATCATCATCATAGGTTATAACCTCAACTATGAGAAAGAATGAGAAAAATCCATAAAATCACATTGTCTGATTATTAAAGAATTTATTTATAAGGTCCTCTCAATACACATAAGGTCACATGTTTTCTGTCTTCACAAGGTTCTCACACTGTTGGTAATGACAGAGGTCACATGATTTCTGTCTTCACAAGGTTCTCACACACTGTTGCTGGTATTTTGGCCCATTCCTCCATGCAGATCTCTAGAGCAGTGATGTTTTGGGGCTGTTGCCGGGCAACACGGACTTTTAACTCCCTCCAAAGGTTTTCTATGGGGTTGAGATCTGGAGATTGGCTAGGCCACTCCAGGACCTTGAAATGCTTCTTATGAAGCTCCTCCTTCATTGCCCTGGCGGTGTGTTTGGGATCATTGTCATGCTGAAAGACCCAGCCACGTTTCATCTTCATTGCCCTCGCTGATGGAAGAGGTTTTCACTCACAATCTCACGATACATGGTCCCATTCATTCTTTCCTTTACACGGATCAGTCGTCCTGGTCCCAAAGCGTGATGTCTCCACCCCCATGCTTCACAGTAGGTATGGGGTTCTTTGGATCCAATATGATCACACACTGTGGGATAGAAAACCCCTTTAAGAAGTTTCCATCATATATAGACCCAGCCGGGTAGTAACTCACGATTACGATGTTCGTTTCAGGTTTATTCAGTTGCTTTTATTTTAGAAACTTCATCATGGATCTTCTAACAAAGTGGAGCTTAGAATATCAACAGACGAATCCGAGATCTTCCTCCTGCTGAACACCTTGGACGCGACAACGTTTCTGGGGTGTGCCCCCTTAGTCATGTGGACCAGGTGTGGAGAAGGTAAGGGTTATATAGCAAAATAGATAAGCACCTGTTCACATGGACGAAGTAACAATAGAAAATTGTATTCAGTTACTTCAGAGTCAATTCCCATTAACTAAAGTGCGATCATGTTATAAAAATTATATAAAACGACATATATTGTTCAAACCCTGCGGAAAAACACCATCCAATTCTGTAATCCAATAACATTCTCTCTGCAGTCAGCGCCTTTTATCAAGATTCTCGATTGCAGACTCTGGGACCTCCTCCAGTATTAACCATTTAAATGCTGTAATGGAATGACCACAGTCACGAAAATGCCTAGCAACAGCGCCCTCTCCCCGACGGCGCCCTCTCCCCGACGGCGCCCTCTCCCCGACGGCGCCCTCTCCCCGACGGCGCCCTCTCCCCGACGGCGCCCTCTCCCCGCCGGCGCCCTCTCCCCGCCGGCGCCCTCTCCCCGCCGGCGCCCTCTCCCCGCCGGCGCCCTCTCCCCGCCGGCGCCCTCTCCCCGCCGGCGCCCTCTCCCCGCCGGCTCCCTCTCCCCGCCGGCTCCCTCTCCCCGCCGGCTCCCTCTCCCCGCCGGCTCCCTCTCCCCGCCGGCTCCCTCTCCCCGCCGGCTCCCTCTCCCCGCCGGCTCCCTCTCCCCGCCGGCTCCCTCTCCCCGCCGGCTCCCTCTCCCCGCCGGCTCCCTCTCCCCGCCGGCTCCCTCTCCCCGACGGCTCCCTCTCCCCGACGGCTCCCTCTCCGTGACGGCGCCCTCTCCGTGACGGCGCCCTCTCCATACCTACATTTTCTCTGTACTCAGAAATTTTCTAACACTTGTGCTCAGTGAGACGGGTTATGATTCTTTACAAAAATATGTGAGAAAGTCAAAGAGATGAATAGGAGTGACTTATTGAAAAAAATCTATTGAGTCTAAAACAAAAAAAAGTACAGGACCGTGCGATGTATTTGGGTACGTACGACAAGAGAGCATATATTGTTAAAAAAAGCCATTCTAAAGGATTGCAGAGGAATAGAGAGGGCGCTACCTAGTGCATTACCACTAAAAACCAGGGTGAACAAAGGTAGTTGTAATGCTCACCCAGAATGTTACACCTGCCAAGTGTAACAATGGAAAAGAACTTGTGTGTGAGTATGCCGGCAGCCGGTCCACCTTCGGAAAGATGCACAAATAAACAGGGAGCCTCCAAGGAGGTGGCGGACATCAGGAGGCGCTGGACACACTCGGAAGGTAGAATCAACTTAAATCACCCATCATGCAACGCGTTTCACAGATTATCTGCTTCATCCTGCTTCATTGCCTGATGAAGCAGATAATCTGTGAAACGCGTTGCATGATGGGTGATTTAAGTTGATTCTACCTTCCGAGTGTGTCCAGCGCCTCCTGATGTCCGACACCTCCTTGGAGGCTCCCTGTTTATTCTGAAGAATTGGCATATATTACAGACAAAAGTTATGGTAAATTATTTAAGGACCCTCCGATGTTCGCTTACAAAACAGGCCAGTCAATAGGGGAAAAACCTATTAGTGATGTAGCAGTAAAGAAAATTAGTTGTCAGACTTTTTTGGCTAGTAGAGGTAAAGGTGCTTTCCCCTGCTTAAATTGTGGCCATTGTAGTGGCATAATTAAAGGAGAAAAGTTTAACCACCCTTCAAACCTTTTATTATGCATAAAGGATTCTATACCTGTACAACTAAAAATGTAATATACATTCTCAAATGTCCGTGCAAACTTATGTCAGACAAACAGCCAGGATGATCACAACCCGTCTCACTGAGACACAAGTCTGTTATTAGAAAAGCTCTGAGTACAGAGAAAATGGAGGTATGAAGAGGGTACTGTGGGAGAGGGCGCCGTCATGGAGAGGGTACTGTGGGAGAGGGCGCCGTCATGGAGAGGGTACTGTGGGAGAGGGCGCCGTTGGGGAGAGGGCGCCGTTGGGGAGAGGGCGCCGTCGGGGAGAGGGCGCCGTCGGGGAGAGGGCGCCGTCGGGGAGAGGGCGCCGTCGGGGAGAGGGCGCTGTTGCTAGGCATTTTCGTGACTGTGGTCATTCCATTACAGCATTTAAATGGTTAATACTGGAGGAGGTCCCAGAGTCTGCAATCGAGAATCTTGATAAAAGGCGCTGACTGCAGAGAGAATGTTATTGGATTACAGAATTGGATGGTGTTTTTCCGCAGGGTTTGAACAATATATGTAGTTTTATATCATTTTTATAACATGATCGCACTTTAGTTAATGGGAATTGACTCTGAAGTAACTGAATACAATTTTCTATTGTTACTTCGTCCATGTGAACAGGTGCTTATCTATTTTGCTATATAACCCTTACCTTCTCCACACCTGGTCCACATGACTAAGGGGGCACACCCCCGAAACGTTGTCGCGTCCAAGGTGTTCAGCAGGAGGAAGATCTCGGATTCGTCTGTTGAGATTCTAAGCTCCACTTTGTTAGAAGATCCATGATGAAGTTTCTAAAATAAAAGCAACTATATAAACCTGAAACGAACATCGTAATTGTGAGTTACTACCCGGCTGGGTCTATATATGATGGACACTTCTTAACCCCTTAAGGACCGGGCGTTTTTCATTTTTTGCTCTTGTTTTTTCCTCTTTACCTTTAAAAAATCATAACTCTTAAAATTTTGCACCTAAAAATCTGTATTATGGCTTATTTTTTGCGCCACTAATTCTACTTTATAATGTTATCAGTCATTTTACCCAAAAATCTACGGCGAAACGGGGAAAAAATCATTGTGAGACAAAATTGAAAAAATACAGCCATTTTGCAACTTTTGGGGGCTTCCGTTTCTACGCAGTACATTTTTCGGTAAAAATGACACCTTATCTTGTTTATTTCCGTGTTCAGGGCGCTATGAGGGCTAATTTTTTGCGCCGTGATCTGAAGTTTTTGTCGGTACCACTTTTGCATTGATCTGACTTTTTGATCGCTGTTTATTCATCTTTTCATGATATAAAAAGTGACCAAAAATACGCTATTTTGGACTTTGGAATTTTTTTGCGCGTACGCCATTGACTGTGCGGTTTAATTAGCGGTATATTTTTTTAAATCTGACATTTCCAAGGGTTCAAAGGGTTACTGATTTTTTTTTTTTTACAATATTATAGCTCCCATAAGGGGCTATAATATTGCATTTACTGATCTTTAACACTGTTCAATGCATCTCCATAGGGATGCATTGATCAGGGTTTTCGGCGATTGATTACGCAAGCCTGGATCTCAGGAAGGAAGGTAAGAGACCTTCCTCCTGTAGTACAGCTGTTCGGGATGCCGCGATTTCACCACGGCGATCCCAAACAGCTCCCTGAGCTAGCCAGGCACTTTTACTTTCACTTTTAGCCGCGTGGCTCAGCTTTGAGGCTAAAGGGTTAATAGCGCGCGGCCACCGCGATCAGTGCCGCGCGCTATTAGAGGTGGGTCCCGGCTTCACTATGACGCCGGGCCCGCCGTGATATGATGCGGGGTCACCGTGGGACTCATACGTCCTTGGTCCTTAAGGGGTTAAAGAGGTTCTCCACCATAAGGTGATTTTAGTATGTACCTGGCAGGCAGTAATGGACATCCTTAGGAAGGATTTGTGCTTGTCTTGGGGATAAATGGCTATGTTGTGAGATTACCATAATACTGTTTCTAGCTTCTTGTGAACTGGTATTTCCTGTTTTCTTCTTTTGCCTACAAATCCCATAATTCCATTTTCCTCCCCACATCTCAGCCACCCCACCCACTGAAACATAAATGAGCTGCATCCATTCAAAAGACCAGTGGTTTTCAATCAGGGTGCCTACAGCTGTTGCGTTAGTTGCAGATTGATCTCTCTCCCACCAAGTGATCGCTTCACCCATTGAAGCAGACAGGCTCCCTGTCATCAGCTGACTAGTGAGTCAGGTCTCGGACGCATTGCAACCTGGGAAAAATCTGAGACCACAGTCATTTTGTATGCTGTTAAAAATAAATATTGGGGTGAAAATCACATAAGAATTGTGAGAACAGTTACACACAGGTACAGACACTATATTATGGACTACACTAACTTTACAGCCCATAGTCAAATAAAAAAAAATTCCTGGAATACCCCTTTAAATGTTTCTATATCCCACAGTGTGTGATTATATTGTCGCTGAAAGGAAGAGGTAGAATTCCCTTGTGGGACTATACACTGTATTGTGTTAATTTTGGCAGACTCTTTGAACTGTGGTGTTATAAGTTCTTTGGATGAAGCTCAACATTTTTTTTTCTCCCCCCTAAACATGAGGAGTTGAGTTTTTACCAAAAAGTTGTACTTTTGGTTTCATCTGACCATATGACATTCTCCCAATCCTTTGCTGGATGATCCAAATGCTCTCTAGCAAACTTCAGACGGGCCCAGACATGTACTGGCTTAAGCAGGTGGACACTGGCGGCGTAGTGTGTTACTGATGGTAGCCTTTGTTACTTTGGTCCCAGCTCTCTGCAGGTCATTCACTAGGTCCCCGTGTGGTTCTGGGATTTTTGCTCACCGTTCTTGTTATTATTTTGACACCACAGGGTGAGATCTTGTGTGGAGCCCCAGATGGAGGGAGATTATTACTGGTCTTGTTATGTCTTCCATTTTCTAATAATTGCTCCCACAGTTGATTTCTTCACACCAAGCTGCTTGCCTATTGCAGATTCAGTCTTCCCATCCTGGTGCAGGTCTACAATTTTGTTTCTGGTGTCCTTTGCCAGCTCTTTGGTCTTGGCCATAGTGGAGTTTGGAGTGTGACTGAGGTTGTGGACAGGTGTCTTTTATACTGATAACAAGTTCACACAGGAGCCATTAATACAGGTAACGAGTGGAGGAGAAGTTACAGGTCTGTGAGAGGCAGAAGTCCGGCTTGTTTGTAGGTGACCAAATACTTATTTTACTGAGGGATTTACCAATTAATTAATTAGGAATTCTACAATGTGATTTATGGATTATTTTCTCATTCTGTCTCATAGTTGAGGTTATAACCTGTGATGAAAATTACAGCCTCATCTTTAAGTGGTAGAATTTGTACAATTTGTGGCTGACTAAATACTACTTTTCTGCACTTTACAGAAATCGAAGCAATGACACTCATTTAACCCCCTAGATGCCGAGGTCAGTATTAGCGGTGGCGTTTCTGGACGGTACATGTGACCAGAGACCTTCTGAAGAGCGAACTCTGCAGCTGCCATGTTTTCTGCTCTTGCAGCCTCCAATAGACAGACAGTAATAGTAGATTGCAGATATAGGAGCTCACTGCAGAGCGCTGGTATTACTACTGTTGGGTACCGTAATTTTCGCCATATAAGACGTTCCGGCATATAAGAAGCACCTCATTTTAAAGCATGAGAATCTAGAAAAAAAAAGATTCTGAACCTTCAACCTGTGGACCTCCAGATGTTGCAAAACTACAACTCCCAGCATGCCCGGACAGCCGTTGGCTGTCCGGGCATGCTGGGAGTTGTAGTTTTGCAACATCTGGAGGTCCGCAGGTTGAAGACCACTGGTATAGGAGGTAATACTCACGTGTCCCCGCCGCTCCGGACCCGTCACCGCTGCCCTGGATGTCACCCTCCATCGCGGTCGCCGTGTCCCCGTCGCTCTGGAACGTCTCTGCTGCCGGGTATCCTCGCTCTCCGTCGCCGGCATCACGTCGCTACGCACACCGCTCCTATTGGATGACGGGACGGCGTGATGATGACGACGAAGGAGAGCGCCGGCCATGCAGGGGATCCCGGCACGGAGCAGACACCGAGGAGGCAGGTAAGCTCCCTCCCGGTGTCCTGTAAGCTGTTTGGGATGCCGCGATTTCACAGCGGTCGTCCCATACAGTCCGACTGAGCAGCCGGGTTAGTGTCCCTTTCGCTTCAGACGCGGCGGTCAGCTGTGATCGCCGCGTCTGAAGGGTTAATCCAGGGCATCACCGCGATCGGTGATATCCTATATTAGCCGCGGGTCCCGGCCGTTGATGGCCACAGGGACCGCCGCGATAGGACAGGGTTTGTGTATTTGCCGTAGAAGACGCACCAACTTTCCCCCCCCCAGTTTTGGGGAAGAAAAAGTGCGTCTTATACGGCGAAAAATACGGTATATAGTAGTGTACTGTACAAGTGATCAGGTGACTGCATAGTACAGTGGCCTGGGGGGAGTTAAAAAGTTCTAAATATAGAAATTACATAGAAATAAAATATACCATAAAATAATGTAAACCATAAAATAGATCAGAGTAGAAACTTCCAATTTTATTTTAAGTGAAAACATTTGAGCTACATGAGCTGCGGCCGCTACGGAACGAGTGAAATAGGTTATTGATCCCTCATGGTGAACGTCAGAAATGGGGGGGGGGGGGGGGACACATACCCAGTCCCATCTACCCCAAAATGGCCTTCATATGTTCTAGGGGTCAGAAGAGAACAATTATAAAATATAACCTGTATTGAATGGGGAGCGTTGTAATTGTATGGACCTCAGAATAAAGAGAACCCGTCATCTTTACCATAAAATGTGCTGAGTAAGAACAACCCCCCCACCACCCCCAAAGTTGCAAAAATTATTTATTTTTTTAATTTCTCCCCCACAAATGTATTTTTCTGTTCACCGTAGATTTTGTGGTGAAATAAGTGATTGTCATTATAAAGTACAATTGGTGCCACAAAAAAACAACCACCTCGTATGGGTCTGTAGGGAAAAAGCGTTCTGACTATTAGAAGGCGACGAGATAAAATTGAATGCTAAAATCTTTTCTCATTTTTTTTGACTGGATAGTATATTTTGCTGCAGTCCTTCTATATTGCAGGTTTTAACCCCTTTATGACACGGCCAATTTTTGCAATGACATTTTTTCCTCCTCCACCTTCCCTTTCGGTTTCCCCTACAGACCCATATGAGGTTGTTTTTGTTTTATCAGGGACCAATTGTACTTTGTAATGACATCTCTCATATTACCACATGGATATATCATTTTTTATTTTTCTAATTTTGGGAGGGGGAGGTTATTTTTGTGCACAATAGTCAAGATGACACGTTTTCTTTATTCTGTACATCAAAACTATTACAACAATATTCAATTTATGTAGATTTTCTATTATAACAAATTAAAAAAAAAAAAAAAAAAAAATTATAAAGAATAAGATGCATAAAATCTCCCTATTCTTACCTTTATTTTTCCACAGAAATGTGTGAGGGTCATTTTTGCGCCACGGTTTATAGTTTTTATCGTTCCCATTAGTTTGGATGAGACTTTTTTTTTTTTTTTTATCACTTGTTACCAAAATCAGAAATGTTGTCTTTTATTGTTTCCCTTTTTATTGTGCAGAATCATAACTGTTGTATGTTAATAGTGCGAACGATACCACGCGCAGCGATACAAAGTAGGTGTTTAGCGTCTATTCACACGGTATCCTGCATATGTGATACTTTTCAGTAAATATTTTTAAGGCTGTTTATATTTACACTTTTTTTTAGTCCCCTTTTATACAGTCATTAGATTGCTTATATTGATCAATATTATTTAATTGTTAGGCAAACCAGAATTCTACCTGAGGCAGACTGTACTAGCTGAGCCAATATGGCCTGCACAGAGGTTGGAGCGCACTTCACCGGGTCATAGGTCACAGCAGGTCTCAGGACATGTCAGCTGTTTATATTATTGACACAGACGCTCGAAGCTCCATGTCCGTCAGATCATCCCTGTATAGATCCCCATCTGGTGGTATATACGGCCTCTAGTTACTTGTTAACAGCAGCGCTGCACCCTATCTGACGTGTAATCTGGGACTTGTAGTACCTTGTTGCGTTGCTGACATGTGATGTCTTTCTGTTGTCAGGAGCCATGGACACCGATCTGTTTATGGAGTGTGAGGAGGAGGAGCTGGAGCCATGGCAGAAGATCAGTGATGTGATCGAGGACTCTGTGGTGGAAGACTACAGCTACCTGGATAAGACAAACACAGGTAACTCCCGCCATGGTCAGGACCTGACTATAGAGAGGACTGAAGGGAAAACATGTAATGGGAGGCGGGGAGCAATGCTTCCTCGTGGCCACGGAGCATCAGTGTCACTGATCACATTAAGGCTAAGTTCAGACTACGGAATCTACGGGCAGAAAATTTCCGCCCGGAGATTCCGAGTGCGGCCAGTGCTGACAGAATCAGTCGGCGCTAGGACCCCGTGGACACTGCAGTCTCCAATAGACTGCAATGTGTTCCGCAAGTATTTCCGCCTGAAGAAAGAGCAACGCCATTCTTCAGACGGAAATTTCCAAGCGGATTTTCCGTTCACAAATTCTGAAGTGTGAATTTGAACGGAAACCCATTCACTACATTTTACATTTTAGCAAGCGGAATTTCTGCCTGCAATTTCAAAGCGGATTTGTAGGCGGAAATTCTGTAGTCTGAACCTAGCCTTAGTGTATATAAACTGTCCATACATCTTGTGTAGAGATTGTAATATTGTGAAGGAAGCAGGGTGGTCCCGTGGTAGGTATTGCGGTGGTCTTATCTGCTTTTTCTTATTGTGTTGCAGTTTCTATCAGCCTGCAGCCGGTCACAGCTTCTCTGCCTGTAATGCAGCAGACCCTGAGCAGTCACTACACGACCGCTACCACCATGACCAACACCATCACCCAGAATACAGACAACACAAAGAAAACCGTGGTCACACTGTTCGCAAATAACAGCGGTAAGTGGCCGCCTGCCTCGGCTGGGTACGATGCTTCTTTATTCTCATCACCATTAAAACCATTTATTTCCTACAATAGGCACAACTCCTATAGTCCAGCAGGGCCATCAGCCGCTTATACTGACCCAGAACACAGCTCAAGGCCTGGGCACCATGCCTGTTCTTCGTCCCATGCAAGTGATGCAGAATGCCAACCATGCCACCAACAACTCCATGGCAGCACAGCCTATCTTCATAACAGCGCAGGTAGGAGAGCACTGCGACCTGTCTGAGGGCCACTCCGTGCCAGATAGAGGGGTCTGAGAATTACTCTTTTCTACTACACAGGGCTTCCCTGTCCGAAATGTTAGGCCGGTCCAAAACACAGTGAACACAATGAACACCATGAACCAGGTGGGCATCGTGCTGAATGTCCAGCAGGGCCAAACTGTTCGGCCAATCACCATCGTACCGGGTAAGCAGGACTGTTTGTCCCAGTTTCTTTCCGGTATAGGTATAGCGGTTTTGCTCTAAGTCTTCTCTGGCTCTTTCCAGCAGCTGGCACACAGTTCATGAAGCCTGCGGTTGGCGTTCCCCAGGTGTTTTCTCAGGTGACTCAGGTCCGGCCGGCAACCACTGTCCCTGTGCGTCCTGCCACAAGCACCTTCACCACAGTCATCCCTGCCACCCTGACCATACGCAGCACGGTGCCACAGTCTCAGAACCAGGTCAATAAAGCAGTGTCCAGCACATTAACCACGTCTGCACCCAGTCAGCAGCCACTCCGACAGATCACTGTGCAGCAGCCCACCCAGGCGCTGGCCATCTCTCAGAGCCAGAATACACCCATCACCAACCCCAAGCTGGGTAAGCTCCTGCTTGTTACCTACACAAGGCTGGAAAGGACCTCCGTATAGTGAAGCTCCCGAATGTATAAAGCTGGGGCTCAGCAGTCTGTCAGAGCAGTGTATATCCCCCCCCACCCCGTAGTCATTGTGACATGATGGCTGCAGAGTGTCCAGGATATCCTCACATATAATGCTCCTGCCCCGTCTCATGTGGGTCGTCTATCAGGGCAGTGTATATCCTCCTCTGTATATATATTGTGATGGCTGCAGAGTGTCAAGGATATCCTCACATATAATGCTCCTGCCCCGTCTCATGTGGGTCGTCTATCAGGGCAGTGTATATCCTCCTCTGTATATATATTGTGATGGCTGCAGAGTGTCCAGGATATCCTCACATATAATGCTCCTGCCCCGTCTCATGTGGGTCGTCTATCAGGGCAGTGGATATCCTCCTCTGTGTGTGTGCATGTATATATATGTATATATATGTGTGTGTGTGTGTATGTGTATGTATATATTTATATTTATTATCTCACATATAATGCTCCTGCCCCGTCTCATGTGAGTCGTCTATCAGGGCAGTGTATATCCTCCTCTGTGTGTGTATATATATATATATATTGTGATGGCTGCAGAGTGTCCAGGATATCCTCACATATAATGCTCCGGCCACGTCTCATGTGAGTCGTCTATCAGGGCAGTGTATATCTTCCTCTGTGTGTGTATATATATATATATATATATATATATATATTGTGATGGCTGCAGAGTGTCCAGGATATCCTCACATATAATGCTCCGGCCACGTCTCATGTGAGTCGTCTATCAGGGCAGTGTATATCCTCCTCTGTATATATATTGTGATGGCTGCAGTGTGTCAAGGATATCCTCACATATAATGCTCCTGCCCCGTCTCATGTGAGTCGTCTATCAGGGCAGTGTATATCCTCCTCTGTATATATATTGTGATGGCTGCAGAGTGTCCAGGATATCCTCACATATAATGCTCCTGCCCCGTCTCATGTGAGTCGTCTGTAAGGGCAGTGTATATCCTCCTCTGTATATATATTGTGATGGCTGCAGAGTGTCCAGGATATCCTCACATATAATGCTCCGGCCCCGTCCCATGTGAGTCGTCTATCAAGGCAGTGTATATCCTCCTCTGTATATATATTGTGATGGCTGCTGTGTGTCCAGGATATCCTCACATATAATGCTCCGGCCCCGTCCCATGTGAGTCGTCTATCAAGGCAGTGTATATCCTCCTCTGTATATATATTGTGATGGCTGCAGTGTGTCAAGGATATCCTCACATATAATGCTCTGGCCAGGTCCCATGTGAGTCGTCTATCAGGGCAGTGTATATCCTCCTCTGTATATATATATTGTGATGGCTGCAGAGTGTCCAGGATATCCTCACATATAATGCTCCGGCCACGTCTCATGTGGGTCGTCAGACCCCCCTTTCCATTCCGCTCCGTGTTCTCTCAGTAACTCTGCGTTGTGTCTTTGTACCTTGCAGTGAGTATTTCGAGCTTGGTGACAGTGAAAAGACCAGGCGAGACCACCGATGTGGTGAAATTTGTGAACGCGGTCAGTGGTTGTCAGACCACCACCCAGAACTCTACACAGCTAATCCTCTCCAGCACCATCGGCAACAATGGCACAAGCCCGAACGTAGGCACCATACAGCGGAGCGTTCCGCTAGAGTCCCTAGGGCTGAAAGGTATCCCTTTGGGTTGAGTACTGTAGTAGTGAACACAACAGGTGCATGTACGGGGCCTGACTCTGCTCTCTACACCTTCTCTAGCAGCTGCACCCTCTGGAGCCCAGATGGAGAACCCCGACCCCTCCAGGAAGTATTGCCCCAGGTGCCAGACGCCTTTCCGGGTCTTGGAAGCTCTTCGAGGTCATATGTGTGTAAGTATTACAGAATCCAGTAAGCATGGAGGTTCTACTGTAAGGACGAGATCCATCACAGGCTCAGCTGTTAAGTGTCCGGACATGCTGGGAGCTGTAGTTCTGACCTAGGTTACCGTTTATGGTTCTGATTAGTGTTCGTCCAGTGATGGTAATGCTGGTCATAAACATTTGATCTTTATTCTGTAGGTCAAAGCGACTAAACTCGTACCCAATTTATATAGTATTTCTATTATTGTACTATTTTTAGAAAAAAAACTTTGTTTTAAAATTGCTACAGTGGTCCCCCCAACATACGACCAGCAGATAGCCGTTTAATGTGCCCCGCTGAAGGATGGTTACATGTCCCACCGCTCCGGCACATCATTTTGCCGCTGCCCTGCGCCGTCACTCTGTCGCCGTCATCATGTCTCCGTTCACGCCACCCTGTTTAATAGGCGCGGTGATGTGATGACAGTGCAGGGCAGCGGCGACTTAGTGATACGGCAGCAGAGGAGCAGCGAACTGAGGGGCCGAAGCAGCGGGAGTATGATCCATGGTGCGAATCCCTCAACATACGATGGTTTCAACAAAATGATGGTCCGCCTGGAACCAATTACCATCATATGTTGAGGGACCACTGTGTATAAAATTGTCCTTTTCTGACCCCTATAACTTTATTTTTCCATATACCGAGATGTGTGAGGGTCATTTTGCGCTGCAATCTGTAGTTTTGATGGGACTTTTTGTTCAATTATTTTGATGTGCTTAACCCCTTAAGGACACAGGGCTTTTCCATTTTTGCACTCTAGTTTTTTCCTCATCACCTTCTAAAAATCATAACTCTTTCAATTTTGCACATACAGACACATATCAGGGCGTTTTTTTTTTTTTTTTTTTTTTTTACACCACCAATTGTACTTTTATAATTACATCAATCATTTCACCACAAAATTTCCGGCAAAACCAGAAAAAAAATATTTGTGGGGCAAAATTGGGAAAACCCCCAGTTTGTAATTTTGGGGGCTTTCGATTCTATGCAGTGCACTTTTCAGTAAAAATGACACCTAAGCTTTATTCTGCTGGTCCATATGGTTACAAGGATACCTAATTTATATAGGTTTCACTTTACTAAACTAAATTATAACTATATGCACCAAAATTAGTATGTGCAAAATTGTCATCTTCTGACCCCTATAACTTGTTTTCATTTTTCCATATACGGGGCGGTATGAGGGCTCATTTTTTGTGCCGTGATCTGAAGTTTTTATTGGTACCATTTTTGTTTTTGATAGGACTTTTTGATCGCTTCTTATACATTTTTTTTAGTGTATACAAAGTGACCAAAAATACACAATTTTGGAATTATTAAATTATTTTTTTTACGCCTGTGCCATTGACATGCGGTTTAATTAACATAATTTTATTTTTTATTTTTTCCAAAACGAGTTTTATTAGAAAGTCATATAAACAGTACAGAATACCAAAGCGGTTGTCTATATCAAGAACAAATAATGAAAAGTGCAGCACAATAATCTAGCCTAGTAAAATAGCCTCTTGTAGAAATCTGAAAAGAATGCTGGCTGCAGACTATAACCCTCTCAGTGGGGACCGTCTAACAGTATCGAACAAGAGGGATAAAAAGAGTTAGAAACAGGTAGAGAAGAAAGATAGAGACAGTAGGGAGAAGTAAAAAGAAGGGGGGGGGGGAGAGGAGAGCTAGGGGCAGAAGGAGCGGTAGTAAGAAAACAAAGTAGAGAAGGAACACCCACCTCGGAGTCTCCAACCGCCTCCTCCCGCACCCCCTCCATCCACCACTAAAGAGAACGTCAAGTAGTCAGTTCAATATATAGCAAAGCTCAGTAGGGAGAGGGGGGTGGCATCGGGACGTGTACAGGTATGGGTCGGAGCCGGGAGGCGGGGGGGGGGGGGGGGGTGCAGGGCAAAGAAAATGAGGGCGCGAGGGTGGTCAACCCGTCCTATAAAGGGGCGTCTTGATAAAAGTCAACCAGGGCTGCCATATGGCCATAAACTAATCATTACGTCCTGAGGAGTTTGCCATCAATTCCTCCATTCGATACAGGAAAAGAATCTCTGTATACCAGTCAGTGAGGGTAGGGGGGTGTACATCTTTCCACCTCCTCGGTATAACCGTGCGGGCTGCCGTCAACAGAAAGTTGGCCAGTAATCTAGAGGGGCTCCTACGGGACACTGGGAGTATGGAGAGGAGAAGAACTTTTGGGTCGTTTTGAAATGACACTCTTGTAATGGCCTCAATTCGGGACACAACTGTTGCCCAAAAGGTGGCTAGACTGGAACAAGACCACCAAACATGGGTCATGGTGCCCTCCTCCGTCCCACAGCACCAGCACAGGTTCGAAGTTCCATGGTAAATCTTATGTAACAAGGAGGGCACCCTGTACCATCTGGAACTTATTTTGAAGTTAGTTTCTTGAGATCTGCATGAAATGGACAACTTATGGCACATGCTGAAGGCCGTGGTCCAGTCTGCCGGGGCGATGGTCGTATGCAGTTCCCTCTCCCCCGCCCTGGTATACGTCGGCAATTCCCCAGCCATCTCTGCCAGCAGTAGGCCATAGATTTGGGACACAGGTTTGATGGGCGGAGAGGAGGATGTGCATAAGTCCTCAAATGGGAGGAGGGGTCTATTCAAATGTAGGTGCCTACCCTCTCTCTACAAAATGTTTAAGCTGCAGGTATTGAAGGTATCTGGTCGCAGTGCGGAGGGACCAGCTCTTCATACGATCGGAGCAATGTCCCCTCCAGGAGGCCACGCAGGGGAAAGGGGGGTGGATGTGAGCGACCCAAAAAGGAAGAGCAGGCCATTCCTGGAGGGAATCTGGGATTGTTCAGCACTGGCATCAAAGGACCGTCAGGAGAGAAGAGAGTCGTGTTACGAAGAAATCTCTTGAAAACAACTAACAGCTCCCTAGACACCCAGAGGAATTTATGTGCGTCCCACCCAGCAAGAGTGTTCGGTAACAACCAGGGAATAGACAGTATCTCAGAGTCCGTATCCGCCAAGTCTACGTCCACCCATCGCTTAGAGGGACGACCATGAGTGAGGTCCAAGAAGCGCACCAGTGAGGCTGCAACATAGTATGCTTTGCAATCAGGGACTGCCAGTCCTCCTGATTGTTTCCGTCTGGTCAGTATCCGATTGGCCGTCCTCGATGGTCGCCCCGCCCAAACGAAGGAGCGGATCAGAGAATGTAATTTTTTGAAAAAGGACAAGGGCAGGGCCAGGGGAATAGTTTGGAAAAGGTAAAGCAAGCGGGGCATCATGTTCATTTTTAGAATGTTCTCCCTACCTAACAAGGAAAAGGTCCCCTTGGACCATTTAGCCAAATCTCTTTCAATAGTCAACAATAAGGGCTGAAAATTAAGGGAGTATGTGTCGGTCAGATCGGCTGGAACGAGTACCCCCATTTGATGGAGGAGGAGGACCATTTAAAAGGATGGGTGCGACGTAGGACCAGCAGCTCCTCTGGAGGGAGGGTAATGTTCAATGCTACACTCTTTTCCATGTTCACTCGATGGTAATTAAAATAGGAGTATCTATGAAGGGCTTCATCGAGTGCGGGTAGGGAGGAAGTGGGAGAGGGGAGAAACAATAAGTCGTCAGCAAATGCCGAACAGAGGTGTTCGCTGCCCCCCACCGGGAAACCCTGAATATTAGGGTCATTCCTCAAGGCAATCAGATGTTCCATGCATAAAACATAGAGTAGGGGGCAGAGCGGGCACCCCTGTCTTGTTCAGTTACGGATAGGGACCGAAGAGGAAAGAGACCCATTAATCTTTGCGCACTAGGGTTTTTGTATACGGCTTTAATTCTACCCAACATCAGTGGGCCTAGCCCAATCTGTGCCAAGGAGGCCTCCATGAACCCCCAGCTCACCCGATCAAATGCCTTTTCGGCATCCAAAGATAACAGCATCAGTGGCTGGTTCCGAGAAATCGCATGATGCACTAGGGAAAAGGCCTGGACGGTATTGTCTCGGGTCTCTCGGGAGCGTATAAAACCTGATTGATCCGGGTGAACCAGGGGCCCAAGGACCACCACCAATCTCTCCGCCAAGAGCTTAGCAAACAACTTGGTGTCTACGTTAAGCAGTGAGATGGGTCGGTAACTTGCACAAAATGTTGGGGTCACGACCCTCCTTTGGAATCACCGTTATATGTGCACGCAGGGAGTCAATGGGAAAGGTTTTGTCCTGTGTTATACTGTTAAACGAGTGGCATAAGAGTGGGGTCAGTTCAGTTTTCAGGGTTTTGAAGAACTTCCCTGTATACCCATCCGGGCCTGGGCTCTTGCCCGTGGGTAAGCGGCTTATGGCTCTCTCTCCACCTCCTCTACAGAGAACGGGGCCTCCAGAGTTTCAATGGTTTCCGTAGAAAGGCGGGGCAGTGCCGTCTGTGTAATATAGTCACGCAGGGAGGGTGAAGAGGGGGACCAGGTGGCGGGGTGGGGATGTTGTATAAATCATTGTAGTAACGCTTGAAGGCCGTTAAAATGTGCTCCGTGAGGAAGCTCCTCCCTCCCCCAGGTGTAGAGATAGATGGAATATATGAGGTCGCACGTTTATCCCGAAGAGCTCTGGCTCATTTCCCCCCTCGTAAAAGGCCTTTTGAGCACTTTTGTTTATAGCGCCTGTATGAGTCGTTTAAAAGTGTGCGAATATCATGTCGCGTTTTGATGAGGTCTCTGAGTGGACTCCTGCAAAGTCTTCTTGTGCAGAGCCTCTAATGATGCCAGAGTATCAAAGAGGCGGCTCAATTTCGCTCGCTTCTCTTTTTTGAGGCGCGAACCGTGTTTAATGAACTCTCCCTGAAGCGCACATTTGAGCGCTTCCCATTGACATGGGAGAGGAGTCTGATCAGCAGCATGATCAGCCTGGAATTGGGCGATCGTGGATTTCAACTCTGAGAGACACAACACATCAAGGAGTAGTGACTTGTTCAAACGCCACTGAAATCTAGGGGGAGTAAGTGCAGGGATCGGAAACGAACAGTACACGGGAGCGTGGTCTGAGAGCGTATATAATCCAGTCTACTATACGTCCTATGTGGGCTCGAGAAAAAGGTATAGGGGGAGATTTAGCAAAACCTGTGCAGAGGAATACTTGCCCAGTTGCCCATAGCAACCAATCAGCTTTCTGCTTTCATTTTTATGAAGGCCTGTGAAAAATGAAAGAAGCAATCTGATTGGTTGCTATGGGCAACTGGGCAAGTTTTCCTCTGCAAAGGTTTTGATAAATCTCCCCCATAATCCCTGTCTGCAGGGTGCTGGAGCCGCCACACATAGCAAAGCTGCATTGAGTGGAGAGAGTGGCGTAAATTACTGAGCTGTCGATACGGTATTGCAGTACGCTGTGTAGACGTATCCAGCAGCGGCTGCAGTGGGATGTTGAAGTCCCCACAGAGTAGCAACATGCCCTGGGAAAAGACAGATAACTTCTCTAATGTGCGAGTCAGGAAGGGGATCTTGGGCGTGTTGGGCGTGTAAATGGTAGCCACCGTCACCACCTGGTCCAGGACCCGACCACGGACAAACAGGAAACGTGCCTCAGGGTTGGAGCAGACCACCTGCATCTCAAAGGGCAGAGAGCGATGAAAACCGATCGAGACTCCCCTTGTGCGGGAGTCCGGGTTAGGGCAGTGGAACCAGGTGGGGAAGTATCGGCTAAGTCTATCCGGAATGTGGTCAGTTTTGAAATGCGTCTACTGTAGGCACAAGATGTGGGTTCTCAGTTTGTGCATGTGATAAAGAATTTTAGACAGTTTTTCAGGGACATTAAAGCCTTGAACATTGAGCGTGGCAAGTGTTATGTCAGTCATACTTACAGTCAGTTGGAGGGAAGACCGGTGAAGTGGTGGGGTAAGTAGCAGCCGAGGGACGGTCAGAGGGCTCCCGGAGCGGGGGAAGTACACTAGAAAAGAGGGAGAGAACAGAAATCCGTAATAATACACACAGAAATCAAAACGGGGTAACTGAAAAAGCAAAAGAACTTGCTAGGGGAATCTACACGCAGGTAACAATCTGCAAAAGGGGTGTACAGAACGCACACCCGACCTAATTGGGGGTAGGCAAAACAGCTATTGGCGCAATCAGGAAAGTCTAATCCAACTGAGTAACTAAAGGGACGGACCACAGGATCCGCTCACGGTCATGGTGTCACATGTAGAAACCAGAGTTCCCCACGGGGTCAGGAATCAGTAGTAGTACTAGGGGAGTCAAAATGGAAAACAAGGAGCAAGGGCCAACTGGGACAGCGTTCTATGGAGGTCTCCTACAGGGGGCCCAGAGGACAAAAATTAGAAACCAGTCCAGGACTTTTGCCGATCAATCCTAGAGACCATCAGGAGGGTAGTAGGCTGGTCAGGTCTCAGCAGAGGGGCCATCCGAGCGTCGTCCCGGCCTGCGTTGTCTCTGCGGCATCGGCCAGTCCGGGTGAGGACGTCTGACCGCCTGCCTTTTGGGAGCCGGCTCCAGCAGGAGCAGAAACGTAGGGGTCTTGTAGGAAAGCGGTCCATTCCGGAAGGTCCATCTGCGGCAGGTCAAGCGCAGTAAGAAACCGTGGCAAGTCATCTGGGGATCTCAGGGTCGCAGTAGTGTTACCCTGAGACACATGCAGGGCGAACGAAAGCCCCAGCGATAGGGTATCTGGCGATCCTGAAGGAGTCGGAGCAAGGGTCTCAGCAAGGCTCGTTGGCGCAGGGTACGCCTAGAAAGGTCAGGGTAAACCTGAATATTTGGCCCATTAAAGTCACCCCTCTGACATACTTTCATCATCAATTGTTCCTTTAAGACATAACGGTGAATCCTACAGATAACATCCCGCGGGCGGGATGGGTCAGTGCTGGGAGCCGGGAGGGCGTCCTAGAATCCTATTGAAGATGTCCGTGACCGTCGGGAGGAGGTCTGGCGTACGGGTAGCTTCAGGAAGCCCTCTCAGTCTCACATTATTACGGCAATTCCTATTCTCTATATCATCCATATGATCAGCAAGGGCTCGATGAAGATGGAAATGAGAGGAGGCAGTGGACTGTAGGTCTGTGATAGTATGAAGAACCGTAGATTTGAACTCCTCCAGGGCAGAAAGGTCGTCCTTAACCGTCTGTAGAGCTTGGCGCCAGCTGTACTTCATCTCAAGGGCCAGGGCCGCCATATCTGCTTTTGTGGGAAGTTGGGAAGTAGTGCAAGAAGGGCCTGCAATTCTGTGCAGGGGGGGGCAAGTCAGGAGCGAGCATGGCTGGTGTCACAGGGGGACCATTCCCAACAGCAGGCGCTCGCCCAGGTGAGGGGAGATGCCCTGTAGATAAGACCCCACTCTCCCTGCCAGCTGAAGAGGCAGAGGGTATGGTGTGACTCGAGCAGTGGGAGTATTCAGGGCCAGCACCAGGCAGTGCATGCTGGGCAGGGGTATCGGTCCCGTTAAATAGTTCCTCCACAGCGTGTTCCCCCTCTGAGGAGGATATATTGAGTCAGGGGGGCTTCTGAGGATCGGGGGAAAACTCTGTGATAAGGAGGGTGACAAGGCCCTTCCTCTGGTCATAGATGTGGTGGGGAGGGTGGCGGGCCCCCCAAGATTCTGTCCTGCAGAGGAATCCCCTATGCCTCCTACCTCAGTTGACATGGTTGTCTGCAACGCGATCCGCTCCAGGATCGCGCTCCCCGCGGCAGCGGGAGAGCGCGGCGCACATTGCTGTGTCTGTGAGGGAACTGGAGGCAGCGACGGGACGCCTCTCTTGGACTCCGGTGTAGAGCTGCGTGGGCCTTCCGGTCTGAGGCACAGCGAGGACTGGTCTCTTCCTGCCTTGTCTCCAGCTGCAGCAGGGGAAGAGGGTCCACTCAGCGGAGGTCGCCTCGGTAGGTCTAGCAGTGCCGGGAGGTGATTCTGGCGCGGTCCGGCAGTTTCACCGCTCCCCTTATTGTCAGCACTAGGAGGCTGGTGGGCGGGCGCCACGTCTGGCTGAGGTGCCCGCGCTATCTTGGAATGGCCCGCCATCCTTCCGTGCGTAAAGTAGTTGGAAATGGTCACTGCGGGTTGCTGGGATGATCCCCGGTGCTTGCGATTCCTCCCAGACCTCCTTGTGCTCATGAGTGCAGGATAAGTCCCCTAGAATAGTAGCCGTGTAGCGGACGGAGCTCAGTAGTCCTGCTGCTTCTTTCTCACATGGCTAGCCACGCCCCCTAATTAACATAATTTATAGTTCGGACATTTACGCACGTGGCGATACCACATTTATTTTTATAGTAACATATTTTTATATGGAATTTGGGAAAAGGGGGGTGATTCAAACTTTTAATATGGAAGGGGTTAAAGGGTGTGTTTTTATTTTATTTTATTTTTTATTTTTTTTTACGGGACTGTTAGGTAGATTCCTCATACAGATCAATGTGATTCCATAGAACGTATCGCGCTGCGGGGGGGGGGGGGGGGGGGGCATCCACCCCACCCCACCCCACCCCACTGGACCACCAGGGATGGTTCAAATGTCCCTTTTAGATGCCACTGTTAACTTTGACAGCGGTGATCTAAAGGGTTAATAGCTGGCCGCGGCATGTCTGCTATTAACGCCTGCCCAGCTACAGGAATCAGCTGGGGGCCGGCCAGTATGGCGCCCGCGCCGTACACCGCTTGCAGTGTCAGGATGAGACGTTAATTTAATTTGTTTTTAATTTTGTTTTGCTGTTAATATGTTAAGCTGATAAATATTAGGGATCGACCGGTATTGATTTTTTTAGGGCCGATACCGATACTCTGTGGAGGTTAGGGCCGATAACTTATAGCGATATTCTGGTCCTCCTGAGTCCTATCACTGCGACCGCCCCATTGCCTCCCCCATCCTCCCCGGTTTTACAATGACCTGTTCCTGGGGTCCACTCTACATGTGGCTCCGGTGGCGTCCTCCTGAGCTGTCACTGTGCGCACTGACGGGGACGTCACTTGTCATTGCGCACAGCGTAACGCAGGAGCCAGAAGTAGCGTGGACCCCGGCCCCCCGAGAACAGGTAATTATAAAACCAGGGATGGGGAGGCAATGGGGGCGGGGCATTATCGGATTATCGACTAGGTAATTGCCGATACTGATAACGCCCAAAATTGTGAATATTGACCGATAATCGGTCGATCCCTATTAAATGTTTTTATTTTATTTTTATTTTTTGTAAAATGGGAAAATAAGATGTATTTATTTATTTTTTATTAGGGGAGGACATTTTTATATAATTTTAACAATATTTTTATTTTTATATTATTTTGCACTTTAAGTGCCCATAAGAGACTTCCATGTAAACATTAGATTGCGTTCACTGTATACTGCTATAGCATTACACAGTATGATCAGTGATCCACTGATTATAGTGTTAACCATTTAAGCTCCAAGAGCCCCAGGGGTTCAGTGAGCTACCGCCAACTTCCACTTGCAATAATGGCACTTACTCTGCCCGTCATAAGCAGGGAGCTTCTGGCTACTATGGTAGCAAACACGTGCTGCCTGTATGCCCTATGTCTTTAACAGTTTAAGGGGTGAGGAGGAAAAAAAAAGTGCAAAAGGAAAATCATTGTCCCGCTCCTTTCTGTGCAATAGAAAATAGACCCATGTGACCATTGTCTGCCCTTCTGATGGCGTCTTGCGATTGGCTGTAATCCTTTTTTATGTCTCTCCGGATTTAGTACTGCTGTCCTGACCTAGTGGACTTCTCCAAGAAAGGGAAATCTGATTCGGAGCCAACGCCCCAGACCACCCCCGATAAAACTCCCAGTACTCCGAGCGGCCCGGTGCCCCCAGCTGCCAAGACCCAGGAGAACCCCGCGGACGACGCCTCGCAGGGCAAGCTCATCATGCTGGTAGATGACTTCTATTATGGCCGGGATATTGGCCAAACGTACCAGATGCAAGGGCTACCTAAAGTGGCCACCACCTTCCGCTGCGCACATTGCTCCAAGCGGCTGAAGAATAACATCAGGTGAGGGCGGGGATATAACCGTATGCAGGGGCCGCTCGTCTGGCTTATCACATCTAACGCTTCTTCCTCCTCTAAGGTTCATGAATCACATGAGGCACCATGTGGAGCTGGACCAACAGAATGGCGAGGTGGACGGGCACACCACGTGCCAACACTGCTACCGACAGTTCTCAACCCCGTTCCAGCTACAGTGTCACCTGGAGAACGTGCACAGCTCCTACGAGTCCACTAGTGAGTAATGGTGCAGGGCTGGGAGCAGTGTAAGAGCTAACCATTAGATCAAGGTTTAACAATTGGTGTGGCTCCTGCTGTTGCAAAACTATAACTCCCAGCATGCCCGTACATCCGTTGGCTGTCCGGGCATGCTGGGAGTTGTAGTTTTACAACAGCTGGGGACACACCGTTTGGAGAACTGACCTAGATGATAACTTTTTTCTGATCGGTTAATCACAATCTGTAATTCTACCAATGTTTATTTTATTTTTATTATGAGCATGCTGGGAGTTGTAGTTTTGTAACAGCTGTAGGGCAGCAGGTTGAACACCTAGGCTCTAGAGCAGTGATTCCCAACCATTGTTGCTCCAGCTGTCGCTGAACTACAACTCCCAGCATTCCTGAACAACCAGTGTTGCTCCAGCTGTTGCCAAAGGCCGTCTGGACATTCTGGGAGTTGTAGTTTTTATAAGAGCTGGAGGCACAGTGGTTGGGAAACTCTGTCCTTAGTAATAATAGGGGCACTCACCTCGGTCCCCGTAGGTCGGCTGCAGATCCCTTTCTCCTCCATGCAGTTCTGGTATCTTCCCTTGACAATCAGCTGGTTCCAGGGCCTTTTCCGCTCAGCCAATCAGAGGCCACAGTTGTGTCACATGTCCGGCCAGTGATCCACTGAGCAGGAAGGTCCTGTAAGTCCCATAAGACATCGGACGGCGCGGAGGAGGATCTGAGAAGTTCAGGGACTGGGGTGAGGTGAGCACCAGGATTTTCAGGTCTCCCCTGCGGGAGCTATGACAAGGGGGATGAGATGGGACATGAAATGAGGGGATTGGGCACGAAATTGTTCACATTTCCCCAAATCATGCAGCCCTAATATTTTTATAATTTTTTTTATATTTTATTTATTTTTAGCTAAATGTAAGATTTGTGAATGGGCATTTGACAGCGAGCCGCTTTTCCTGCAACATATGAAAGACACCCACAAACCTGGAGAGATGCCGTACATGTGCCAGGTAAGTGTCATGCTGCGGCGTCCTCCCCCGATGCAGGACGTTCCCCCATAACAGTACCCCTCCCCCCCCTGTCCTGCAGGTTTGTTCTTACCGCTCGTCCATCTATGCGGAGGTGGATACACATTTCAGGCTGAATCATGAAGACACGCGGCACCTCCTGTGCGTTTATTGTCTGAAGGTCTTCAAGAACGGGAACGCCTTCCAGCAGCACTTCATGCGGCACCAGGTAACGTGGTTGTTTACGGTTCGACGTTCCCGTGTGTCTGATGCATGATGGGACGTGTCTGGTTCTCATATGTGGATAGAAACCTAGAATGTGTCAGCAGAGAAGAAGCATCCCCCCATCTAGTCTGCCCAATACCCTGAATGCGATCAATAGTCCCTATCTTATATGAAGGATAGCCTTATACCTATCTCTATCTTATATGAAGGATAGCCTTATACCTATACCTATCTTATATGAAGGATAGCCTTATACCTATCCCTATCTTATATGAAGGATAGCCTTATACCTATCTCTATCTTATATGAAGGATAGCCTTATACCTATCACTATCTTATATGAAAGATAGCCTTATACCTATCTCTATCTTATATGAAGGATAGCCTTATACCTATCTCTATCTTATATGAAGGATAGTCTTATACCTATCTCTATCTTATATGAAGGATAGCCTTATACCTATCCCTATCTTATATGAAGGATAGCCTTATACCTATCTCTATCTTATATGAAGGATAGCCTTATACCTATCTCTATCTTATATGAAGGATAGCCTTATCTCTATATCTATCTTATATGAAGGATAGCCTTATACCTATCTCTATCTTATATGGAGGATAGCCTTATACCTATCTCTATCTTATATGGAGGATAGCCTTATGCCTATCCCTATCTTATATGAAGGATAGCCTTATCCCTATCTTATATGAAGGATAGCCTTATTCCTATATCTTATATGAAGGATAGCCTTATACCTATCTCTATCTTATATGAAGGATAGCCTTATACCTATCTATCTTATATGAAGGATAGCCTTATACCTATCGCTATCTTATATGAAGGATAGCCTTATACCTATCTCTATCTTATATGAAGGATAGCCTTATACCTATCTTATATGAAGGATAGCCTTATCCCTATCTTATATGAAGGATAGCCTTATTCCTATATCTTATATGAAGGATAGCCTTATACCTATCTCTATCTTATATGAAGGATAGCCTTATACCTATCTCTATCTTATATGAAGGATAGCCTTATACCTATCTCTATCTTATATGAAGGATAGCCTTATACCTATCTCTATCTTATATGAAGGATAGCCTTATACCTATATCTTATATGAAGGAGCCTTATACCTATCCCTATCTTATATGAAGGATAGCCTTATACCTATATCTTATATGAAGGAGCCTTATACCTATCCCTATCTTATATGAAGGATAGCCTTATACCTATATCTTATATGAAGGAGCCTTATACCTATCCCTATCTTATATGAAGGATAGCCTTATACCTATATCTTATATGAAGGATAGCCTTATACCTATATCTTATATGAAGGAGCCTTATACCTATCCCTATCTTATATGAAGGATAGCCTTATTCCTATATCTTATATGAAGGATAGCCTTATTCCTATATCTTATATGAAGGATAGCCCTGAGTTATTGCTCTAAACGTTACACATCATGGTAACGCACTCTTACATTTCTTACATTGAATTCTCTTTGTTGTGCGGCGGCCTCCTCACTCCTTTCGACAAGTAGAAGAGCGTCTACCATTGCAATAAATGCCGCCTGCAGTTCCTCTTCGCAAAAGACAAGATCGAACACAAATTACAGCACCACAAAACCTTCCGCAAACCTCGCCAGCTGGAGGGTCTGAAGCCGGGCACCAAGGTTAGTGCAGCCTGTAGTCCGCCGCGCCTGTCAAGTGTTTCCGGTCGGTTTGTAAATGTTGTCTATGAATTATTTGTTTTTTGCGCACAGGTCACCATCCGAGCCTCTCGAGCACCGCCACGGGCACTGCCTTTGTCCTCGGATGCCCCTTTAATGCCTCTGCCAGACATGATTCCCAAACCGCTTGTTCAATCTATAGATTCCATAGAAACTGCAGACAACTCAAAACGGTGAGTCCTGAGGCGCTTCAGGTCCAGTACTGGGACTTATTATCTTATATTTGTTCTGTCCAGGACAGTGTTTGCCAGCCAGTGTGCCTCCAGCTGCTGCAAAACTACAACTCCTGCATGCCCAGATAGCCCCTTGATTGTCCGGGCATGCTGGGAGATGTAGTTTTTCAACAGCTGGATGGCTTCAGGTTGGACACCTAGGATCTAGAGCAGTGTTTCCCAACCAGTGTTGCTCCAGATGTTGCCACAGGCTGTCTGGTATGATGGGAGTTGTATTTTTGCTACAGCTGGAGGCACCCTGGTATCTGTCAGGGTCCATCTCCTGAACCAGTGTCAGGGTTACTGATCAGGCTACATGTCTATAGGATACCGTCCTGTACTCCATTCTACACCCCCGCCTTGTATTTGTCGACCCCCACAAGATGATTGTTCGGTAACGTTTTCTGTCCTTTCTTCTCAGGGTCCTTGTAGGAAAGCAGTCGTGTCTGGAGTGCAGCTTCGACATCCCTGACTTCCACAATCACTTCCCCACATACGTGCACTGTTCTCTCTGCCGATACAGTACCTGCTGCTCCCGCGCCTACGCTAATCACATGATCAAGTGAGTGGCCCCTGCACAGACTAATGCAGGCTATGTGTGTATTCCTCTGTGCTGCTGTCAATCTGTCAGTATTGTAGTAAGGCCTGTGGGGAGATACTGACTCGAATTGTCTTTAATTGTTCAGCAACCACGTCCCACGGAAGAGTCCGAAGTACCAGTCGCTGTTTAAGAACTGTCTGCCCAGGTGAGTGCCATGCCCATAGATCAGCGCTTCCGAGCATTTACCTGTAGGATGCTGATCCTCCTCATTTTTATTTTTCCCCTGCAGTGAAGATATGGTGCTAACATGTTCCTCCTGCCCTTTCGTGACACGGATCGGGGACGCAATGACTAAACATCTGGTATTCAACTCAACACACTGCTATGCGTCAATCATGGGCACAAGTAAGTGTTTATATAGAGAGATATAGAGAGATATGATAGGTAGGTAGATATGAGGTAGGTAGGTAAATATGGGGGGGGTGGATAGGTAGATGGATAGATAGGAGATATAATCAATGTTGATGGATGATGGACCATGGAGTGATCTATAGATCTATGAAAAGTTCCCCCTTATTGTAAGTCGTCACCATTGTAACCTTATTGTATTTGTCTCCACAGATTCTACCTCACCCAACCTGTCATGGTAAGAATATATACTAGTGACCCCACATTGGACGTGTTTGTCATGCAGATGGGCTGTAGTGGGCATCCTTTACACACTTACCCTCTTTCACTATTGTTAAAATAAATTGTAGTGAAGGGAAAGTCATCGTATTCAGCTATTTTATCCCAAATGTGGATGTGGCTTTACATTTTTCCCAATCCGAGTCTTTTTGTTACATTTTCCACCTTGGCTGAATAAATGGGAACCTCTTGGTTTGGTTGTTTAGGCGCACTATGGTTTGTGTCCATTGCACCCGAAAGTTCTCGAAAAAAGTCACAGGGTAACAGCCGACATACTCGATACACCTGTGCAATGGTCCCGCCGGCAACGCCACCGGCTTCACAGCAGGGAGGTCAGAGGAACAAGAGATGTCTGACATAAAGATGTAGAGAATCACTTCTGGTTTAATTCACACATCAATATACAGGTACAGAACAAATAACACCGACCTGTTCTACCTGTATATTATGTTAATAAAGCAAGAACACAAACAGAACAAATAACACTGAGGTGTTTCACGCCACACACGTTTTATTCGCTCTGCGCCTGTTCTGGGTTTATTTACACTTGAATATGCGGGTAGAATCGGTGCAGAGCATTTCACGGCAGTGTTATTCGTTCTGTATCTGTTTTACCCGCATATCGATGTGTAAATAAAACCAGAAGTGATTCTCTACATCTCAATGATCGACATCTGATTCTTCTAAAGCGCCCAAAAATCATACGAAAATGAAATACCAAACCCTGATTTCTCTATAAGAGCGGGGGGGGGGGGGTCATTGTATTCGCTGTGATGTCCATTCCTGTCAGTGTTGTTTGAGGTGTTCTCTGCGTTCTTATTAATCTGTCTCTTTTAACCCGTCTGCTGCAGGGTCTTGGGACCTCAAGAGGAACTGAACAATAGGACCAGTCCGCAGGTTATAGAGGAGGAGGTGAAGAACAACGACAAATGGAAAGAATTGTCTGCGTCCGACAGCTACAGCCCCGAGCAAAAGGAGCAGAGTATTGATGTGGACGATGTGGAGGCCGGAGAAGGTGAGGAGGACGGGGAGGACAAGGAGCAGCAGCTCTGTGTCAAGAAGCTTCGCGTTGTGCTGTTTGCTCTGTGCTGCAGCGTACAACAGGCCGCCGAACACTTCCACAACTCCCCAAGACACATCAGGCAATGGCTGCAGAGGTTTCAGGCCGAAAACCAAGACAACCTGTCCGAGGGCAAATATCTCGACTCCGAAGCCGAGGAGAAACTCGCCGAGTGGGTTTTAATCCAGAGAGAGCAGCAGCTGCCGGTCAACGAGGAGACGCTCTTCCAGAAGGCCACAAAGATCGGGCGCTCCCTAGAAGGAGGCTTCAAGATCTCCTACGAGTGGGCGGTGAGGTTCCTGCTGCGGCACAACCTGAGCACACACGATAAGGTCGCCGTGGCCAGCCGGTTGCCTGAGGACATGGAGGAAAACGCCCAAATGTTTATTAGTTTTGTACAGAAGCAGATCCACAGCCGGGACCTCCCGTTGTCCATGATCGCTGCAGTCGATGAGATTTCACTCTTTCTCGATCTGGAACTCCTGAGTAGCGACGAGCGGAAAGAGAGCGCACTGCAAACTGTGGGAACGGGGGAGCCGTGGTGCGACATTGTGCTAACTATCTTGGCGGACGGAAGCCTGTTACCCACACTGGTGTGTTGTCGGGGCAGCTCCAAAAGAGTGGATCGCGTGCCAGACTCCATCAGGCTAGAGACCAGAGAAGACGGTTTTACTAACGATGAGGTCATGGAACTGTGGTCGTCCACGGTTTGGCAGAAACATGTGGACGGTCCCAATAACAAAGGCATGGCAGTGTTGGACTGTCACCGATCACACATGTCAGAGGAGGTCCTGGCTATCCTCAGCTCCACCTGCACCCTGCCCGCCGTGGTTCCTGCCGGCTGCAGCAATAAGATACAACCCCTGAACGTCTGTATTAGGAGAGCGGTCACTGGCTTTCTACACAAGAAATGGAGTGACCAGGCCCGAGACATGGAGGAGGAACACTCTGACCTACTACTCAAGCTTGTGGTGCGCTGGCTAAGTGAGGTCCTAGACGTAATCGGTGAACACCCAGAACTGGTGCAGCAGTCCTTCCTGGTGGCCAGCGTCCTGCCGGGACCGGATGGAACAGCCAATACAAGCAAACGTAACGCAGAGATGCAAGAGGAGCTCATCGACCTGCTGGAAGGACAACTGAAGCTAGACGAGGACCAGGACGAGGAGTACCCCGACCTCGAGGTCCTACAGCAGCTCTTCGAGGCGGACAGTGACCCAGAATCCTTCTACGGCTTTGATGAGTCTGAGCTATAAACCATGTGACTGACGCTAAACCCCTCCCCCTCGGTCCACCATTTGTTCAGGACTTCTTTATCATCATGTTCCTGAGGGGGAGGACTTGAGCCCCTGGTCTACCCCTTTCCAGTGATGCTACCTCTCCTGTAGATGATGACCCCCAGGATGTGTAGTGGCCGACCAGGTGCCCCCTCCCTGTAGTTTTCTTTTGGCATTAAGACTGTGTCAGATCCTCAGCCATGAATTATGTATAGCAGATCCTGAGCGCAGGTCACCCCCCCCCCCCCCGGACTCGCGTCTCCTTCACTACAACCTCATGAGCAGCGCTCCCTCGTGTGTTTAGTAACGTTTTTATTTCCTTTAGTTTTCTTTTAACCCTTCATTCTCCCCAGAGACGGTTTGTTCACGTCAGTAGGACATACATGTACATTACTAAATCTTATAGCTGTAAATACTGAGAAGCAGAATAAAGGCAGACGAGGCGATTCTGTGGTTTTATTAGGTGAAGATGTGAATTTTTTTATATAATATAAATATATATATAAAGTGTTCTGTTTATTACACCTGCTGTGTCCACTTCTTACAAGTCTGGTACTGACCTAAATAAACCATTTTATGTGATCCCCGCCTGTGCCCTGTACGAGCGTTTTATCTACCGCAGATCATCACATGTCTGTACTGGATCATAGTCAGGTGATCAGATCATTTATATACTGCAGATCATCACATGTCTCTGTACTGGATCATAGTCAGGTGATCAGATCATTTATATACTGCAGATCATCACATGTCTGTACTGGATCATAGTCATGTGATCAGATCATTTATATACTGCAGATCATCACATGTCTGTACTGGATCATAGTCAGGTGATCGGATCATTTATATACCGCAGATCATCACATGTCTCTGTACCGGATCATAGTCATGTGATCAGATCATTTATATACTGCAGATCATCACATGTCTGTACTGGATCATAGTCATGTGATCGGATCATTTATATACTGCAGATCATCACATGTCTGTACTGGATCATAGTCAGGTGATCGGATCATTTATATACTGCAGATCATCACATGTCTGTACTGGATCATAGTCAGGTGATCAGATCATTTATATACTGCAGATCATCACATGTCTGTACTGGATCATAGTCAGGTGATCAGATCATTTATATACTGCAGATCATCACATGTCTCTGTACTGGATCATAGTCATGTGATCAGATCATTTATATACTGCAGATCATCACATGTCTCTGTACCGGATCATAGTCAGGTGATCGGATCATTTATATACTGCAGATCATCACATGTCTGTACTGGATCATAGTCATGTGATCAGATCATTTATATACTGCAGATCATCACATGTCTCTGTACTGGATCATAGTCATGTGATCAGATCATTTATATACTGCAGATCATCACATGTCTCTGTACCGGATCATAGTCAGGTGATCGGATCATTTATATACTGCAGATCATCACATGTCTCTGTACTGGATCATAGTCATGTGATCAGATCATTTATATACTGCAGATCATCACATGTCTGTACTGGATCATAGTCAGGTGATCGGATCATTTATATACCGCAGATCATCACATGTCTCTGTACCGGATCATAGTCATGTGATCAGATCATTTATATACTGCAGATCATCACATGTCTGTACTGGATCATAGTCATGTGATCAGATCATTTATATACTGCAGATCATCACATGTCTGTACTGGATCATAGTCAGGTGATCGGATCATTTATATACTGCAGATCATCACATGTCTCTGTACCGGATCATAGTCATGTGATCAGATCATTTATATACTGCAGATCATCACATGTCTGTACTGGATCATAGTCAGGTGATCGGATCATTTATATACTGCAGATCATCACATGTCTGTACTGGATCATAGTCAGGTGATCGGATCATTTATATACTGCAGATCATCACATGTCTCTGTACCGGATCATAGTCATGTGATCAGATCATTTATATACTGCAGATCATCACATGTCTGTACTGGATCATAGTCATGTGATCGGATCATTTATATACTGCAGATCATCACATGTCTGTACTGGATCATAGTCAGGTGATCAGATCATTTATATACTGCAGATCATCACATGTCTGTACTGGATCATAGTCAGGTGATCAGATCATTTATATACTGCAGATCATCACATGTCTGTACTGGATCATAGTCAGGTGATCAGATCATTTATATACTGCAGATCATCACATGTCTCTGTACTGGATCATAGTCAGGTGATCAGATCATTTATATACTGCAGATCATCACATGTCTCTGTACTGGATCATAGTCAGGTGATCAGATCATTTATATACTGCAGATCATCACATGTCTGTACTGGATCATAGTCAGGTGATCAGATCATTTATATACTGCAGATCATCACATGTCTGTACTGGATCATAGTCAGGTGATCAGATCATTTATATACTGCAGATCATCACATGTCTCTGTACTGGATCATAGTCAAGTGATCGGATCATTTATATACTGCAGATCATCACATGTCTGTACTGGATCATAGTCATGTGATCAGATCATTTATCTACTGCAGATCATCACATGTCTGTACTGGATCATAGTCATGTGATCGGATCATTTATATACTGCAGATCATCCCATGTCTGTACCGGATCATAGTCATGTGATCGGATCATTTATATACTGCAGATCATCACATGTCTGTACCGGATCATAGTCATGTGATCAGATCATTTATATACTGCAGATCATCACATGTCTCTGTACTGGATCATAGTCATGTGATCAGATCATTTATATACTGCAGATCATCACATGTCTCTGTACCGGATCATAGTCAGGTGATCGGATCATTTATATACTGCAGATCATCACATGTCTCTGTACTGGATCATAGTCATGTGATCAGATCATTTATATACTGCAGATCATCACATGTCTGTACTGGATCATAGTCAGGTGATCGGATCATTTATATACCGCAGATCATCACATGTCTCTGTACCGGATCATAGTCATGTGATCAGATCATTTATATACTGCAGATCATCACATGTCTGTACTGGATCATAGTCATGTGATCAGATCATTTATATACTGCAGATCATCACATGTCTGTACTGGATCATAGTCAGGTGATCGGATCATTTATATACCGCAGATCATCACATGTCTCTGTACCGGATCATAGTCATGTGATCAGATCATTTATATACTGCAGATCATCACATGTCTGTACTGGATCATAGTCATGTGATCGGATCATTTATATACTGCAGATCATCACATGTCTGTACTGGATCATAGTCAGGTGATCAGATCATTTATATACTGCAGATCATCACATGTCTGTACTGGATCATAGTCAGGTGATCAGATCATTTATATACTGCAGATCATCACATGTCTGTACTGGATCATAGTCAGGTGATCAGATCATTTATATACTGCAGATCATCACATGTCTCTGTACTGGATCATAGTCATGTGATCAGATCATTTATATACTGCAGATCATCACATGTCTCTGTACCGGATCATAGTCATGTGATCAGATCATTTATATACTGCAGATCATCACATGTCTCTGTACCGGATCATAGTCAGGTGATCGGATCATTTATATACTGCAGATCATCACATGTCTCTGTACCGGATCATAGTCAGGTGATCAGATCATTTATATACTGCAGATCATCACATGTCTCTGTACCGGATCAGTCATGTGATCAGATCATTTATATACTGCAGATCATCACATGTCTGTACTGGATCATAGTCATGTGATCAGATCATTTATATACCGCAGATCATCACATGTCTGTACCGGATCATAGTCATGTGATCAGATCATTTATATACCGCAGATCATCTATATACTGCAGATCATCACATGTCTGTACTGGATCATAGTCATGTGATCAGATCATTTATATACTGCAGATCATCACATGTCTCTGTACTGGATCATAGTCATGTGATCAGATCATTTATATACCGCAGATCATCACATGTCTGTACTGGATCATAGTCAGGTGATCAGATCATTTATATACTGCAGATCATCACATGTCTGTACTGGATCATAGTCATGTGATCAGATCATTTATATACTGCAGATCATCACATGTCTGTACTGGATCATAGTCATGTGATCAGATCATTTATATACTGCAGATCATCTATATACTGCAGATCATCACATGTCTGTACTGGATCATAGTCATGTGATCAGATCATTTATATACTGCAGATCATCACATGTCTCTGTACCAGATCATAGTCATGTGATCAGATCATTTATATACTGCAGATCATCACATGTCTCTGTACCGGATCATAGTCATGTGATCGGATCATCTATATACTGCAGATCATCACATGTCTGTACTGGATCATAGTCATGTGATCAGATCATTTATATACCGCAGATCATCACATGTCTGTACTGGATCATAGTCATGTGATCAGATCATTTATATACCGCAGATCATCACATGTCTGTACTGGATCATAGTCATGTGATCAGATCATTTATATACTGCAGATCATCACATGTCTCTGTACTGGATCATAGTCATGTGATCGGATCATCTATATACTGCAGATCATCACATGTCTGTACTGGATCATAGTCAGGTGATCAGATCATCTATATACTGCAGATCATCACATGTCTCTGTACTGGATCATAGTCATGTGATCAGATCATTTATATACTGCAGATCATCACATGTCTGTACCGGATCATAGTCATGTGATCAGATCATTTATATACTGCAGATCATCTATATACTGCAGATCATCACATGTCTGTACTGGATCATAGTCATGTGATCAGATCATTTATATACTGCAGATCATCACATGTCTGTACTGGATCATAGTCAGGTGATCAGATCATTTATATACTGCAGATCATCACATGTCTCTGTACTGGATCATAGTCATGTGATCAGATCATTTATATACCGCAGATCATCACATGTCTGTACCGGATCATAGTCATGTGATCAGATCATTTATATACCGCAGATCATCACATGTCTGTACTGGATCATAGTCATGTGATCAGATCATTTATATACCGCAGATCATCACATGTCTGTACTGGATCATAGTCATGTGATCAGATCATTTATATACCGCAGATCATCACATGTCTCTGTACTGGATCATAGTCATGTGATCAGATCATTTATATACTGCAGATCATCACATGTCTGTACTGGATCATAGTCATGTGATCAGATCATTTATATACTGCAGATCATCACATGTCTGTACCGGATCATAGTCATGTGATCAGATCATTTATATACTGCAGATCATCTATATACTGCAGATCATCACATGTCTGTACTGGATCATAGTCATGTGATCAGATCATTTATATACTGCAGATCATCACATGTCTGTACTGGATCATAGTCAGGTGATCAGATCATTTATATACCGCAGATCATCACATGTCTCTGTACTGGATCATAGTCAGGTGATCAGATCATTTATATACCGCAGATCATCACATGTCTGTACCGGATCATAGTCATGTGATCAGATCATTTATATACTGCAGATCATCACATGTCTGTACTGGATCATAGTCATGTGATCAGATCATTTATATACCGCAGATCATCACATGTCTGTACTGGATCATAGTCATGTGATCAGATCATTTATATACTGCAGATCATCACATGTCTGTACTGGATCATAGTCATGTGATCAGATCATTTATATACTGCAAGATCATCACATGTCTGTACCGGATCATAGTCATGTGATCAGATCATTTATATACTGCAGATCATCTATATACTGCAGATCATCACATGTCTGTACTGGATCATAGTCATGTGATCAGATCATTTATATACTGCAGATCATCTATATACTGCAGATCATCACATGTCTGTACTGGATCATAGTCATGTGATCAGATCATTTATATACTGCAGATCATCTATATACTGCAGATAATCACATGTCTGTACTGGATCATAGTCAGGTGATCAGATCATTTATATACTGCAGATCATCACATGTCTGTACTGGATCATAGTCAGGTGATCAGATCATTTATATACTGCAGATCATCACATGTCTGTACTGGATCATAGTCAGGTGATCAGATCATTTATATACTGCAGATCATCACATGTCTGTACTGGATCATAGTCATGTGATCAGATCATTTATATACTGCAGATCATCACATGTCTCTGTACCAGATCATAGTCATGTGATCAGATCATTTATATACTGCAGATCATCACATGTCTGTACTGGATCATAGTCATGTGATCAGATCATTTATATACTGCAGATCATCACATGTCTCTGTACCAGATCATAGTCATGTGATCAGATCATTTATATACTGCAGATCATCACATGTCTCTGTACCAGATCATAGTCATGTGATCAGATCATTTATATACTGCAGATCATCACATGTCTCTGTACTGGATCATAGTCAGGTGATCAGATCATTTATATACTGCAGATCATCACATGTCTCTGTACCGGATCATAGTCAGGTGATCAGATCATTTATATACTGCAGATCATCACATGTCTGTACTGGATCATAGTCATGTGATCAGATCATTTATATACCGCAGATCATCACATGTCTGTACTGGATCATAGTCATGTGATCAGATCATTTATATACCGCAGATCATCACATGTCTGTACTGGATCATAGTCATGTGATCAGATCATTTATATACTGCAGATCATCTATATACTGCAGATCATCACATGTCTGTACTGGATCATAGTCATGTGATCAGATCATTTATATACTGCAGATCATCACATGTCTGTACCGGATCATAGTCATGTGATCAGATCATTTATATACTGCAGATCATCACATGTCTCTGTACCAGATCATAGTCATGTGATCAGATCATTTATATACTGCAGATCATCACATGTCTCTGTACCGGATCATAGTCATGTGATCGGATCATTTATATACTGCAGATCATCACATGTCTGTACTGGATCATAGTCATGTGATCAGATCATTTATATACTGCAGATCATCACATGTCTGTACTGGATCATAGTCGTGATGATCTGCAGTATATAAATGATCTGATCACATGACTATGATCCAGTACAGACATGTGATGATCTGCAGTATATAAATGATCTGATCACATGACTATGATCCGGTACAGACATGTGATGATCTGCGGTATATAAAATGATCTGATCACATGACTATGATCCAGTACAGAGACATGTGATGATCTGCAGTATATAGATGATCTGATCACCTGACTATGATCCAGTACAGAGACATGTGATGATCTGCAGTATATAAATGATCTGATCACATGACTATGATCCAGTACAGAGACATGTGATGATCTGCAGTATATAAATGATCTGATCACATGACTATGATCCAGTACAGACATGTGATGATCTGCAGTATATAAATGATCTGATCACATGACTATGATCCAGTACAGAGACATGTGATGATCTGCAGTATATAAATGATCTGATCACATGACTATGATCCAGTACAGACATGTGATGATCTGCAGTATATAAATGATCTGATCACATATGTCTCTGTACTGGATCATAGTCATGTGATCAGATCATTTATATACTGCAGATCATCACATGTCTCTGTACTGGATCATAGTCAGGTGATCAGATCATCTATATACTGCAGATCATCACATGTCTCTGTACTGGATCATAGTCATGTGATCAGATCATTTTATATACCGCAGATCATCACATGTCTGTACTGGATCATAGTCATGTGATCAGATCATTTATATACTGCAGATCATCACATGTCTGTACTGGATCATAGTCATGTGATCAGATCATTTATATACTGCAGATCATCACATGTCTGTACCGGATCATAGTCATGTGATCAGATCATTTATATACTGCAGATCATCTATATACTGCAGATCATCACATGTCTGTACTGGATCATAGTCATGTGATCAGATCATTTATATACTGCAGATCATCACATGTCTCTGTACTGGATCATAGTCATGTGATCAGATCATTTATATACCGCAGATCATCACATGTCTGTACTGGATCATAGTCATGTGATCAGATCATTTATATACCGCAGATCATCACATGTCTGTACTGGATCATAGTCATGTGATCAGATCATTTATATACTGCAGATCATCACATGTCTGTACCGGATCATAGTCATGTGATCAGATCATTTATATACTGCAGATCTTCACATGTCTGTACTGGATCATAGTCATGTGATCAGATCATTTATATACTGCAGATCATCACATGTCTCTGTACTGGATCATAGTCATGTGATCAGATCATTTATATACCGCAGATCATCACATGTCTGTACTGGATCATAGTCAGGTGATCAGATCATTTATATACTGCAGATCATCACATGTCTGTACTGGATCATAGTCATGTGATCAGATCATTTATATACTGCAGATCATCACATGTCTGTACTGGATCATAGTCATGTGATCAGATCATTTATATACTGCAGATCATCACATGTCTGTACCGGATCATAGTCATGTGATCAGATCATTTATATACTGCAGATCATCACATGTCTCTGTACCAGATCATAGTCATGTGATCAGATCATTTATATACTGCAGATCATCACATGTCTCTGTACCGGATCATAGTCATGTGATCGGATCATCTATATACTGCAGATCATCACATGTCTGTACTGGATCATAGTCATGTGATCAGATCATTTATATACCGCAGATCATCACATGTCTCTGTACCGGATCATAGTCATGTGATCGGATCATCTATATACTGCAGATCATCACATGTCTGTACTGGATCATAGTCATGTGATCAGATCATTTATATACTGCAGATCATCTATATACTGCAGATCATCACATGTCTGTACTGGATCATAGTCATGTGATCAGATCATTTATATACCGCAGATCATCACATGTCTCTGTACCGGATCATAGTCATGTGATCGGATCATCTATATACGGCAGATCATCACATGTCTGTACTGGATCATAGTCATGTGATCAGATCATTTATATACCGCAGATCATCTATATACTGCAGATCATCACATGTCTCTGTACTGGATCATAGTCATGTGATCAGATCATTTATATACCGCAGATCATCACATGTCTGTACTGGATCATAGTCAGGTGATCAGATCATTTATATACTGCAGATCATCACATGTCTGTACTGGATCATAGTCATGTGATCAGATCATTTATATACTGCAGATCATCACATGTCTGTACTGGATCATAGTCATGTGATCAGATCATTTATATACTGCAGATCATCTATATACTGCAGATCATCACATGTCTGTACTGGATCATAGTCATGTGATCAGATCATTTATATACTGCAGATCATCACATGTCTCTGTACCAGATCATAGTCATGTGATCAGATCATTTATATACTGCAGATCATCACATGTCTCTGTACCGGATCATAGTCATGTGATCGGATCATCTATATACTGCAGATCATCACATGTCTGTACTGGATCATAGTCATGTGATCAGATCATTTATATACCGCAGATCATCACATGTCTGTACTGGATCATAGTCATGTGATCAGATCATTTATATACCGCAGATCATCACATGTCTGTACTGGATCATAGTCATGTGATCAGATCATTTATATACCGCAGATCATCTATATACTGCAGATCATCACATGTCTGTACTGGATCATAGTCAGGTGATCAGATCATCTATATACTGCAGATCATCACATGTCTCTGTACTGGATCATAGTCATGTGATCAGATCATTTATATACTGCAGATCATCACATGTCTGTACCGGATCATAGTCATGTGATCAGATCATTTATATACTGCAGATCATCTATATACTGCAGATCATCACATGTCTGTACTGGATCATAGTCATGTGATCAGATCATTTATATACTGCAGATCATCACATGTCTGTACTGGATCATAGTCAGGTGATCAGATCATTTATATACTGCAGATCATCACATGTCTGTACCGGATCATAGTCATGTGATCAGATCATTTATATACTGCAGATCATCTATATACTGCAGATCATCACATGTCTGTACTGGATCATAGTCATGTGATCAGATCATTTATATACTGCAGATCATCACATGTCTGTACTGGATCATAGTCAGGTGATCAGATCATTTATATACTGCAGATCATCACATGTCTCTGTACTGGATCATAGTCAGGTGATCAGATCATTTATATACTGCAGATCATCACATGTCTCTGTACTGGATCATAGTCATGTGATCAGATCATTTATATACCGCAGATCATCACATGTCTGTACCGGATCATAGTCATGTGATCAGATCATTTATATACCGCAGATCATCACATGTCTGTACTGGATCATAGTCATGTGATCAGATCATTTATATACCGCAGATCATCACATGTCTGTACTGGATCATAGTCATGTGATCAGATCATTTATATACTGCAGATCATCTATATACTGCAGATCATCACATGTCTGTACTGGATCATAGTCATGTGATCAGATCATTTATATACCGCAGATCATCACATGTCTCTGTACTGGATCATAGTCATGTGATCAGATCATTTATATACTTCAGATCATCACATGTCTGTACTGGATCATAGTCATGTGATCAGATCATTTATATACTGCAGATCATCACATGTCTGTACCGGATCATAGTCATGTGATCAGATCATTTATATACTGCAGATCATCTATATACTGCAGATCATCACATGTCTGTACTGGATCATAGTCATGTGATCAGATCATTTATATACTGCAGATCATCACATGTCTGTACTGGATCATAGTCAGGTGATCAGATCATTTATATACCGCAGATCATCACATGTCTCTGTACTGGATCATAGTCAGGTGATCAGATCATTTATATACCGCAGATCATCACATGTCTGTACCGGATCATAGTCATGTGATCAGATCATTTATATACTGCAGATCATCACATGTCTGTACTGGATCATAGTCATGTGATCAGATCATTTATATACCGCAGATCATCACATGTCTGTACTGGATCATAGTCATGTGATCAGATCATTTATATACTGCAGATCATCACATGTCTGTACTGGATCATAGTCATGTGATCAGATCATTTATATACTGCAGATCATCACATGTCTGTACCGGATCATAGTCATGTGATCAGATCATTTATATACTGCAGATCATCTATATACTGCAGATCATCACATGTCTGTACTGGATCATAGTCATGTGATCAGATCATTTATATACTGCAGATCATCTATATACTGCAGATCATCACATGTCTGTACTGGATCATAGTCATGTGATCAGATCATTTATATACTGCAGATCATCTATATACTGCAGATCATCACATGTCTGTACTGGATCATAGTCAGGTGATCAGATCATTTATATACTGCAGATCATCACATGTCTGTACTGGATCATAGTCAGGTGATCAGATCATTTATATACTGCAGATCATCACATGTCTGTACTGGATCATAGTCAGGTGATCAGATCATTTATATACTGCAGATCATCACATGTCTGTACTGGATCATAGTCATGTGATCAGATCATTTATATACTGCAGATCATCACATGTCTCTGTACCAGATCATAGTCATGTGATCAGATCATTTATATACTGCAGATCATCACATGTCTGTACTGGATCATAGTCATGTGATCAGATCATTTATATACTGCAGATCATCTATATACTGCAGATCATCACATGTCTGTACTGGATCATAGTCATGTGATCAGATCATTTATATACTGCAGATCATCACATGTCTCTGTACCAGATCATAGTCATGTGATCAGATCATTTATATACTGCAGATCATCACATGTCTCTGTACCGGATCATAGTCATGTGATCGGATCATCTATATACTGCAGATCATCACATGTCTGTACTGGATCATAGTCATGTGATCAGATCATTTATATACCGCAGATCATCACATGTCTGTACTGGATCATAGTCATGTGATCAGATCATTTATATACTGCAGATCATCTATATACTGCAGATCATCACATGTCTGTACTGGATCATAGTCATGTGATCAGATCATTTATATACTGCAGATCATCACATGTCTGTACCGGATCATAGTCATGTGATCAGATCATTTATATACTGCAGATCATCACATGTCTCTGTACCAGATCATAGTCATGTGATCAGATCATTTATATACTGCAGATCATCACATGTCTCTGTACCGGATCATAGTCATGTGATCGGATCATTTATATACTGCAGATCATCACATGTCTGTACTGGATCATAGTCATGTGATCAGATCATTTATATACTGCAGATCATCACATGTCTGTACTGGATCATAGTCGTGATGATCTGCAGTATATAAATGATCTGATCACATGACTATGATCCAGTACAGACATGTGATGATCTGCAGTATATAAATGATCTGATCACATGACTATGATCCGGTACAGACATGTGATGATCTGCGGTATATAAAATGATCTGATCACATGACTATGATCCAGTACAGAGACATGTGATGATCTGCAGTATATAGATGATCTGATCACCTGACTATGATCCAGTACAGAGACATGTGATGATCTGCAGTATATAAATGATCTGATCACATGACTATGATCCAGTACAGAGACATGTGATGATCTGCAGTATATAAATGATCTGATCACATGACTATGATCCAGTACAGACATGTGATGATCTGCAGTATATAAATGATCTGATCACATATGTCTCTGTACTGGATCATAGTCATGTGATCAGATCATTTATATACTGCAGATCATCACATGTCTCTGTACTGGATCATAGTCAGGTGATCAGATCATCTATATACTGCAGATCATCACATGTCTCTGTACTGGATCATAGTCATGTGATCAGATCATTTTATATACCGCAGATCATCACATGTCTGTACCGGATCATAGTCATGTGATCAGATCATTTATATACTGCAGATCATCACATGTCTGTACCGGATCATAGTCATGTGATCAGATCATTTATATACTGCAGATCATCTATATACTGCAGATCATCACATGTCTGTACTGGATCATAGTCATGTGATCAGATCATTTATATACTGCAGATCATCACATGTCTCTGTACTGGATCATAGTCATGTGATCAGATCATTTATATACCGCAGATCATCACATGTCTGTACTGGATCATAGTCATGTGATCAGATCATTTATATACTGCAGATCATCACATGTCTGTACCGGATCATAGTCATGTGATCAGATCATCTATATACTGCAGATCATCACATGTCTGTACTGGATCATAGTCATGTGATCAGATCATCTATATACTGCAGATCATCACATGTCTGTACTGGATCATAGTCATGTGATCAGATCATTTATATACTGCAGATCATCACATGTCTCTGTACTGGATCATAGTCATGTGATCAGATCATTTATATACCGCAGATCATCACATGTCTGTACTGGATCATAGTCATGTGATCAGATCATTTATATACTGCAGATCATCTATATACTGCAGATCATCACATGTCTGTACTGGATCATAGTCAGGTGATCAGATCATTTATATACCGCAGATCATCACATGTCTCTGTACTGGATCATAGTCAGGTGATCAGATCATTTATATACTGCAGATCATCACATGTCTGTACTCGATCATAGTCATGTGATCAGATCATTTATATACTGCAGATCATCACATGTCTGTACTGGATCATAGTCATGTGATCAGATCATTTATATACTGCAGATCATCACATGTCTGTACCGGATCATAGTCATGTGATCAGATCATTTATATACTGCAGATCATCACATGTCTCTGTACCAGATCATAGTCATGTGATCAGATCATTTATATACTGCAGATCATCACATGTCTCTGTACCGGATCATAGTCATGTGATCGGATCATCTATATACTGCAGATCATCACATGTCTGTACTGGATCATAGTCATGTGATCAGATCATTTATATACCGCAGATCATCACATGTCTCTGTACCGGATCATAGTCATGTGATCGGATCATCTATATACTGCAGATCATCACATGTCTGTACTGGATCATAGTCATGTGATCAGATCATTTATATACCGCAGATCATCTATATACTGCAGATCATCACATGTCTCTGTACCGGATCATAGTCAATGCTGCATTCACCCTTTAAGGCCATGTTCACAAGTTGGAATTTCTGTGCCAGATGTTTCCAGGAACGGAAATCCCATTTTCCGCGGTGCATTCCTGTGCGGTCTTGGCGCCAACGTGTTTATGCCAGCGCCCGCAGAATGTCCATGTGAGTGTAGCCTTACTATGGTGGCCTAACAGGCTGGAGGGAAATATATGGAGATAATAGGGGTTTATATAGGTAGAGGTGGGTCCAGACCTTTGGGGAGATCTGGATTTTCCCGCTTTCCCCTACAGACAATTACATTTATTCACATTTTTTCTGATTTTCCGGTCTATAGAGACGCGAGGGCTTGTGTTTTCGTGGGAATTGTTATTCTAATGACACCTTTCATATTACTGTAAAATGTAGAGCGGGACCGAAAAATAAAAATGTGGGGTAAAAATCTACAAAGAAAAATCCCACACAAAACAAAACCCGCAATTTTAGGGGACTTTACTTTTATCCTGTGAAAGTCCTGGTAAAACTGTTTTGTACGGGTCAGTACCATAAGAGATACCAAATTTATAAAGGTTTTACTTGAGTATTAAATGGCGCTGACCCCTGTACCTTTTATTTATCATACCTGGGGCTGTATGAGGCCGTGATCTGTGTCTGGATCATTGGGGGAGATTCATCAAAATAGAAACAACCAATCAGATCACTTTTCATTTTTAGGCCTTAAAGTGAATGAAGCGATCTGATTGGTTGCTATGGGCAACTGGGAATCTTCATCTGCACCAGTTATGATAAATCGCCTCTTAATATAATTTTCCCTTGGATCCATGTGATTTTTGCCGTTTGGAATTATTCCTTGTGATGTGATCCGACCTTCGACGACACGTGATGAACGCTGTTTTATTGCTACTGACAGTATTTTTACCGTATTTTTCGCTGTATAAGACGCACTTTTTCTTCCCCAGAACTGGGGGGGGGGGGGAGTTGGTGCATTCTATACGGCGAATACACACCTATCGCTGCAGCCATCAATGGCCGGGACCCACGGCTAATACAGGACATCACCGATCATGGTGATGCCCTGTATTAACCCTTCAGACGCGGCGATCAAAGCTGAACGCCGCATATGAAGTGAAAGTGAAACTAACCCGGCTGCACCGAGAGGGACCTTACCTGCCTCCTCTGTGCATGGCCGCCCCGTCATCCAATAGAAGCGATGTGATGGCGGCGACGGAGAGCGAGGATACCGGGTAGCAGAGATGTTCCAGAGCAACAGGGACACCCTGGGGACGCGGCAACAGCGATGGAGGGAGACATCCAGGGCAGCGTTGACGGGTCCGGAGCGGTGCCGACACATATTACCTCCTATACCAGTGGTCTTCAACCTGCGGAGCCCCAGATGTTGCAAAACTACAACTCCTGGCATGCGGAATGCTGGGAGTTGTAGTTTTGCAACATCTGGAGCTCTGCTGGTTGAAGATCAATGTGACCTATACTTTACATTGTATTCTAGATTTTCCTCGTTTAAAATTGCGTGTGTCTATGCCGGAGCGTCCTATAGGGCGAAAAATACGGTAACCACTTAACCCCTTAAGGACATAGCATTTTTCCACTCTTTTTCCTCCTTACTTTTTAAAAATCATAACAGTTTCAATTTTCCACCTAAAAATCCATGTTATGGCTTATTTTTTGCGCCACCAATTCTATTTGCAGTGACATTTTTCATTTTACCCAAAAAACGACATTGAAACGGAAAAAAAAAATCATTGTGCAACAAAATTGAAGAAAAATGCCATCTTGTAACTTTTGGGGGCTTCCGTTTCTACACAGTGCATATTTCAGTAAAAATGACATTTATTCTGTAGGTCCATACGATTATAATTATACCTGTCGGACTTCTGGAAAAAATCATAACTCCATGCAGGAAAATGTATACGTTTAAAAATGTCCTTTTCTGACCCCTATAACTTAATTTTTCCACATATGGGCTAATTTTTTGCGCCGTGATCTGAAGTTTTTATCGGTACCATTTTTTGTTTTGATTGGACTTTTGATTACTTTTTATTCATTTTTTATATGGTATAAAAAGTGACCAAAAATACGCTATTTTGGACTTTGGAATCTTTTTACGTGTACGCCATTCACCGTGCGGTTTCATTAATGATATTTTTCTAGTTCGGACACACGCACGCGGAGATACCACATATGTTTACATTTTTTATGTACATAGTTTTTTTTTTTTTATGGGAAAAGGGGGATGATTCTGACTTATTAGGAAAGGGGTTAAATCTAATTTATTAGCACTTAAAAAAAATTTCACTGCACACACTGATTTTCTACACTGATCACTGCCATGCAATAGCCTGGCACTGATCAGTGTTATTGCTGCTCGACTGCTCCTGCCTGGATCTCGGGCACGGAGCAGTCCTTTGGCGATCGGACAGCGAGAAGGCAGGTAGGCATCCTGCAAGCTGTTTGGGACGCTGCAAATTCACCGCGACGGTCCCGAATAGGACCACTGAGCTAATTAGTAATGTTTACTTTCACTTTAGATGTGGCGATCAACTTTTATATCGTGGAAGCCCACACAGGACATATGCATATGTCCTGTAGTGGGAAGGGGTTAAAGACACAGACCATTTTATTTTTCAAGTTTAATTTATTACCCCCCCCCCCTTCTGGAATCTATAACTTTTTATATTTCCATTCACAGATCCATATGATGCTTGTTTTTTGAGCGACCAATTGTCCTTTATAATTACATCACTCCTGTTACCAAAAAATGGACGGTGAAATCCAATAAATATTTGTGCAAAGAAATTAGAAAGCAAACTGAAATGTAGTAAGTTTTGGAAGGATTTGTTTTCACGCAGCACATTTTACAGTAAAAAGGCCACGTTTTCTTTATCCTGCAGGTCAATTATAGTGTCGGGAGGGGCTGGGCAGCGTGGTCTGCTAAGTGGTGGCAGTGCCTGTTCCTCTGCCTGTCATTCCCCGTGGGGTATATCACTCCTACCTTGGAGGTCCCAGACTGATTCAAGACCCTATTCCGTGATATTCTGCCTTTCAGCACCTTCTTGCATTGTGCTGCCTTCCAGGTGGCTGTTACAATTGCCTCTGACGTGGTTTCCCTGTGTTGTCTCTAGTCTTAGTGAAATTCCTATCCTGACCCCCTCCACTGTTCTCTGGGGAAGAACGTTCCTCTCCCCCATCAGCGATCTGTTTCTGCCTTGGGGCACATCTCCTCGGGCATTTTGCACAGGCTTGTATTTGCTAAGAGTCTACTGGTGTGGGTCTCCACGGTCCCTCTACTTATTTCTGGATCTTAGAGCCACTGGTTCTGATGGCAGCTGCTCCGGGGTTTCCGGACAGCTCTTACCTCCCTTCATCTCCCTCTTGGGCCATGCGGATCTCGTGGCGAAGGGCATTTCAGTCAGTCTGGTTTGCCCTGTCCGGCCAATGCACACTTCTTCGGGTGTAGTCCTCCCATCGCACTCTTTTCCCTGCCCTTCAAGGCGATAGTGTGTTTGAGTTTTTCTCTTCCACTCGTTTTCATCATAGAGTGGCCCTGTGGCTTTGGCACCTGGGCCTCTCGGTTTGGGCGTTAGACAGCGGGCTCCATGCGCTAGCCTTCTTAGGGCCAGATAGTCCTTTAGTTCGGGCCTGGATGTGGATCTTGCTCTGTATTTCTCTTCCTCCTTTGCATCCTTCTGAGTTCTTGCCCTCTGCTGGGTATGCTCAGCTGCCTTCTTATTGTTTTCTCCCTCTGCAGCCTCAGTCCTTTATTAGCAGCTGGCCGGACTCCCCATTCATGCCTTCCAGCTTGTTTCTATTCTAGGATCTGGCATTTCCTTGCCAGATTCTCTAGCCTAGACGAATCCCGGACTTGAGGTTCTCTTGTCGCTTCTCTTCCTCGTTCTGGCCAGGCCTCGTCGCTCCTGTATCTTCTGTCTTTTCTTGGAAGGTGGTTTCCGATCCTGCCAGGATGAGTTCGGCCTGACAGTCCTCCAGAATGGCCATTTATTTCCATTTTTGATCGATTGTTTGAACCCTTTCTCTGCACGATTCCTCCCTTTTGGGTCCTGGCTCACCCCTCATTTTGTGGGGGCTTTCGAGTGGTTGGGTTCTGGATTCCTCTGGGCCTTGTCCTCTTTCTTCTGCAAAGGGATATGGCTCAGTCTCTGGCGGTTGTTTTCCCCACCCCAGGGACTGCTTTGAGACATCTCATGGTCTCCTGTGTCCCCCAATGAAGCGACTGAGAAAAGGAGAATTTTTTTTGTACTCTCCGTAAAATCTCTCTCGTAGCCTTCATTGGGGAACACAGCACCCACCCATTTCCAGCTTCCTGGTCAGGTTGTTTGTTGCCGGTTCCTTTCTGGTGTCCTTCGGACGCATCTCGTTGTTTGGCTTCTACTGCTTTGTGACACAACTAATTAGCTCAGAGTCTGTGGAGGCCACCTTAGCACTACACAGGCTACAGGACGCTATGATTTGTTTTGTGGAAGGCACCTGCTAGCGCCAAAACGTGTTGTCCTTTCACTTGCACTTCAATAAACTGTCCTGTGGCGTCCTTATTTCTTTCCTCAACCGCAGTAGCGCTCGTTCCAAACCCCCTTTTTTATTTGATTTTCCTCCTGCCTCCATTGCTTCCGTACCTTTGTGGATACGGGTAGGGGATTTGAGCTGCACAACTGCCCTTACTGCTATCCACCCCGCACCCTATCCAAGTGAGGTGCTGTCGCTGAAAAACCCCAGCAGGACATCACTTTGGGTGCAGTGAGCGCTTTATCATCCAACCGCTTTCCTATTCCACACGAGCATGCCCCTTTTTTTTTTTACCTTTTCACACTTACATAGGGAGCGACTGCCTAGCTGATGGGTGGTCACTAAGAGGTTAAAACTATAGTGTAAAAATAAAGAAAAACTTCTTAGAGGAGTGTGTGTATATAGGGTCTATATATCATGGGGTCCTCCCAGGAGGCACAGATGGTCTCTGTATGTATATATTTTGAGGGTCACACAGTTGGCACAGATTATATCTATATATTATGGGGTCCACACAGATGATTATAGATATATAGAGGTTGATCATGTGATGCTGTACTGATCCATCATTGATCGAATGAAATCTGAAGATGGTGGCAGATCACACAGAAGAGTCTGGACTCCATGCAAGTAAGAGCAATAAACAGTGAAACCTCTTTGAGCCAACCACGTAAACGTTCATAAAAAGTAATGGAGTCGGCACTCAATATTAATGAAAGAGCCAAAGAATCAGGGTGTGTTGGATCACAGGTTCCCAGGCCGCAGCGCCCCCCAACTCAGTCCTGGTCCCCAGGCCGCAGCGCCCCCCAACTCGGTCCGGGTCCCCAGCCCACAGCTCCTCCAGACTGTACAAGACCCCAGACCTGGGTCCACCACAAAATTCAGATCCTGCAATACTCCAGACCTAGTAAGGCTGGGTTCACACTACGTTTTGTCCCATACGGGAGCGCATACGGCAGGAGGGAGCTAAAAGCTCGCGCTCCCGTATGTAACCGTATGCGCTCCCGTATGTCATTCACTTCAATGAGCCGACCGGAGTGAAACGTTCGGTCCGGTCGGCTCATTTTTGCGCCGTATGCGCTTTTACAACCGGACCTAAAACCGTGGTCAACCACGGTTTTAGGTCCGGTTGTAAAAGCGCATACGGCGCAAAAATGAGCCGACCGGACCGAACGTTTCACTCCGGTCGGCTCATTGAAATGAATGACATACGGGAGCGCATACGGTCACATACGGGAGCGCGAGCTTTTAGCTCCCTCCTGCCGTATGCGCTCCCGTATGGGACAAAACGTAGTGTGGACCCAGCCTAACAGCCGCTCCCCTCCTCCTCAGATTCAATCGCCCACCAAAAATTCTCCAATCAGGACAATCGTTCTAGCAATCAGACTTATCGTCTATTGTTTAAAGCCTATCACAGCTGAGGGTTTGCTACGTTTGTTCAGTCTAGACGAGTGTTTCCCAATCTGTAGCCCTCCGGCTATTGCAAAAATACAACTCCCAGCCAACAGCTGTCCGGGCATGCTGGAAGTTGTGGTTTTGCAATAGCTTGGAGCAATACTGGTTTGAAAACACTGGTCAGTACGGACTCTGCCTTAAGCTTACAGCTGAGCACCCCAGGGAACAGAAACATCATGTGATAGGTGACAGAGCGGCGTATACAGACGGTTAGACAGTCGCCATGGACACAGATTTATTTTTCATATAATTATATATAAAAAAAAAAAAGGAACTAAGAAAACAGCAGTAAGAAGTCGCAGGAGGCGGCAGTCGTCTCATTCAAATCCACTGCAAAAGAAAGGAGAAGAGTCAGTAATAATCCACAGCGACCCCAGGCCTGGGCGCCGCGCCATTCCTCTCACCTGATCATATGTGCGATCTCCCAGTTGGTGTCAGACGTCAGCGGCCCCTCGAGCTCCACTCCGCTCTCTGTGACGGTGGAGATTTCATACTAGGAGGTAGAGAGAGTATGTGGTTATATGTGCCCAGCAGGGGGCGCTCCGCTCCCGGACTGAGGACTTACTCTGTTGTAGGACCTGGCGTCTCGGTAGTACAGGACCTTCATGCAGCGCTCGATCAGCTGCCGGGCCTCCTCCCGCGTCAGCTGCGGCTTGTTCTCCACCACATCCCGCATCAGCGGCTGCAGAAGGAAGAAGTGGAGAGTCAACCCGAATTTACACCCCACCCCCTTCCATAACTCCGCCCACCTACCTGAGCAAGGTAAGCGCCAAACCCGGTGGCGATAGTCGGGGCTTCATAGGCCACGCCCAACTTGTCCACATAACCCAGAAAGCTGGAGAGAGATACAAACTACTCAGAACTCTTCCAAGTTATTGAAGGGGTCCCCCAATGACATTCAGAGCTGATTTCTTTGAACAGCGCCACCCCTGTCTGCAGGATGCGTGAGGTATCACAACTTGGCTCGATTCACTTTAATAGAACTGAGCTGTAATACCACACACAGCCTAAGGACAAGGGGGCGCTGTCTTGTTTTTTTAAGAATGCTCTTCTGTCTTTACAATTACCTCTTTCATTTAATCCCTTTTAATAAAGTATTTTTTACATTGTGTGCGCAGTTACTATGGGGTTCAGCTTCATAGTTGGTGAGTGTCGGCTGCTTTTAACAGGCAGCATGCACCTAAGGGGTTACTCAGGTGGAAAACTATTTTTATTATAAAGCAACTGATGCCAGAAAGCTAAACAGATTTGTAAAATTACTTCTATTTTAAAATTATAATCCTTACAGTACTTAGCTGCTGTATGCTCCACAGAAAGTTGTATAGTTCTTTCCAGTCTGGCCACAGTGCTCTCTGCTGACACCTCTGTCCGTATCAGGAAATTTCCAGAGCAGGATAGGTTTACTATGGGGATTTGCTCCTGCTCTGGACAGTTCCTCACACAGACAGAGGTGTCAGCAGAGAGCACTGTGGTCAGACTGGAAAGAACTATACAACTTCCTCTGGAGCATACAGAAGCTGAAAAGTACTGGAAGGGTTAAGATTTAAACACAGAAATAATTTACAGATCTGTTTCACTTTCTGGCACCAGTTGATTAAAAACTTAAAATGAATCCACCGGAAGGGGATATCCAGAATTACAAGTACAGAGCTGATTTCTTTAAGACAACAGCACCACCCCTGTCCTCAGGTAGCAGCTGGTATTGCAGCTAATTTTTTTTTGAAGTGAATGAAGCTAAGTTGTAATACTGCACACAACCTGAGGACGGGGTGGCACTGTTTTTTATTCCTGAATTAATGAAGGACATACATGACCGCTGAGATGCCTGTAATTTAACCCTTTATATGCCATGATCAATACCAGTGACAGGATTTACAAGGCACTGCGGTTTGTGGCTTTTATCAGCTAATATCTGAAGACCTCCGTGGCGGCCATATTGGATCTGCTGTAATAGCTCGGATTTCACTGTTCAATGCTAGAAACATAATAGCAACCTTCTTAATCTAACCCCCCCCCCCCCCTTTCCGAAATGTATTTGGTATCACCGCGTGGAGAAACGTCTGAACTATTCAAATGTTACGGAAACTGCACAATGAAGAGCGTGAATATAAAAAATAAATAACCCAACGCTGGAGCGGCTGATTTTTGGTCTCACCTCTCCCCTTTGTAGAAGCCGCCCAGCACCACCGTGTTCCACAGCGGGTTCATCTTGCTCCTGCGGTTGTACATGACGCGGGTGAGCCAGGAGTGCACTGCCTTGGGGCTGTAGTTGTGTCCGTCTCCCACCAGCTCTTCGTCGATCCTGCGATATAATATTGCAATTTCGATATCACGGAATTCTGAAATACCCCCTCCCCATTTTGTGTCACAGCCCCCCCCGTTACAGGAGATCTGCAGCGGTATACAACTTATCCCCCCTATGCGCAGGATAGGTGATAAGTGTCTGATCGCTGGGGGTCCGACCGCTGCAACCTCCCTCCCATACAGGAACCCGGCACTGCCGCGGCTTGTGTTGGCGCCCTCGCCGAGACACGCCCCCTCCATTCAGCTCTATGGAAGAGGCGGGATGGATGAACGCTGCGTCTCCAACCTAACCCATAGAGATACATGGAGGGGGTGTCGGCCTCAGCGCCATGCTGCGGCCGACACTCTCCTGCATGGGGAGATCCGCAGTAGAGCTGGGGCCCCGTAAAGGAGATCACGGGGAGTCCTAGTAATCCTGCAGATTGGGGATAAGTTATAAACCGCTGCACATCTCCTTTAATGTTGCAAAACTACAACTCCCAGCATGCCTGGACAGCCAACGGCTGTCCAGGCATGCTGGGAGTTGTAGTTTTGAAACAGCTGAAGACACCCTGGTAGGAAAATACTGGATTAGCATTTATCACTGCAGGTAATTGCAAATAATCATCAGCCGAACGGCGTCTGCATGTAAAGTGACAGGTATACACAGCGCGGTGCCGTTATCAGTGTAATGGCGTGGGCTCTCCTACATCAATGGAGCGCAGAACACACAGATCAACGAGGTTCAATAGAATTACATTGATCTATATGAGAAATCTAAGGGGACCAATAAAGTGAAAATGAAAGATAATAAAGTATCTGTGCGAACAGAAATGTCCAAAGTTTTAAAATGTAACATTTTTTATCCCGTATGGTGAATGGAGAAATTCTAAAAAAAATAATAAATAAAAAAATAGTGTTTTCTTAAACACATCATATCCTAGAAAAAAATGGCGTAAAAATAAGTAAAAAAGTCCGATCAATACCAAAATTGGACCGATAAGAATTACAGATCACGGCCCCAAAACGAGTGAGCCCTCGTACAGCCCTGTATACAGAGAAGTGAGGGAGGTCATTACAAAGGGCAATCATACGGGTCTGTAGACGGAAGCTTATAGAGCCTTCCATGTGGCAGGTGAGTGGGGGACGGGCACAGGATGGGGACACTTACACCATCTGGTCGATCACCTGCTTCAGGTACTGGTAGTCGGCGTAGTCTCCGGACGCCCCCAGCATGGTGCACGAATTCACCTTCATTATCCTGGAGATGTTGCGGAATCTGGCCAGCGAGCCGTATGAGCCCAACATGTCCGCAGCGATCATCACCCCCCCGTCAAACTTCACACCCAGCACTGAGGTCCCAGTCACCATTGGATTCCTGCAGAGAAATCAGCGGCCATATAATAGTCAGCGACAGATGTATATATAGGAGCGTACATACACTGAGCAACCATAACATGGCAGCCTAATATAACCCCCCTCATGATGGGACTCTGAAGCCCGGAGCACATAGACCTGTGATGTGACCCCTGAGGCCCGGACCCCATAGACCTGCGATGTGACCCCCCCCCCTGGAGGCCGGGGCCCCATAGACCTGCGATGTGACCCCCCCCCCCGAGGCCCCATAGACCTGCGATGTGACCCCCCCCCCGAGGCCCCATAGACCTGCGATGTGACCCCCCCCCCCCCGAGGCCCCATAGACCTGCGATGTGACCCCCCCCCCCCCCGAGGCTCGGACCCCATAGACCTGCGATGTGACCCCCCCCCACCCCGAGGCTCGGACCCCATAGACCTGCGATGTGACCCCCCCCCCTGGAGGCCGGGGCCCCATAGACCTGCGATGTGACCCCCCTAACCCCCCCCCCCCCCCCCCCCGAGGCCCGGACCCCATAGACCTGCGATGTGACCCCCCCCCTGGAGGCCGGGGCCCCATAGACCTGCGATGTGACCCCCCTAACCCCCCCCCCCCCTCCGAGGCCCGGACTCCATAGACCTGTAATGTGACCCCCCATATAATAAATTGGATGAGATCTAAAGGC
>NC_079199.1:107115192-107120252 GCF_029499605.1 Hyla sarda
CATATATACACCACACAGTATATCATATATACCACACACCATATATACACCACACACCATATATATACCACACACCATATATATACACCACACACACCAATATATACACCACACACCATATATACACCACAACACCATATATACACCACACACCATATATATACCACACACCATATATATACCACACACCATATATATATACCACACACCATAATATATACCACACACCATTATATACACCACACAGTATATCATATATACCACACACCATATATACACCACACACCATATTACACCACACACCATATATACACCACACACCATATATATACCACACACCATATATATCACCACACACCATATATATATACCACACACCATATATATACCACACACCATATATACACCACACACCATATATACACCACACACCATATATATACCACACACCATATATATACCACACACCATATATATACCACACACCATATATACCACACACCATATATACACCACACACCATATATATCACCAAACACCATATATATACCACACACCATATATATATACCACACACCATATATACACCTCACACCATATATATACCACACACCATATCATATACACTCACAGTATATCATATATACCACACCACCATATATATACACCACACACCATATATATACCACACACCATATATACACCACACACCATATATATACCACACACCATATATATACCACACACCATATATATACACACACCATATATATACCACACACCATATATACACCACACACCATATATATACCACACACCATATATATACCACACACCATATATACACCACACACCATATATATACCACACACCATATATATACCACACACCATATATAACCACACACCATATATACACCACACAGTATATCATATATACCACACACCATATATATACCACACACCATATATATCACCACACACCATATATATACCACACACCATATATACACCACACACCATATATATACCACACACCATATATATACCACACACCATATATACACCACACACATATATATACACCACACACCATATATATACCACACACCATATATATACCACACACCATATATACACCACACACCATATATATACCACACACCATATATATACACCACACACCATATATATACCACACACCATATATACACCACACACCATATATATACCACACACCATATATATACCACACACCATATATATACCACACGACCATATATATACCACACACCATATATATACCACACACCATATATATAACCACACACATATATATACCACACACCATATATATACCACACACCATATATACACCACACACCATATATATACCACACACCATATATATACCACACACCATATATACACCACACACCATATATATACCACACACCATATATATACCACACACCATATATATACCACACACCATATATACACCACACACCATATATATACCACACACCATATATATACCACACACCATATATAATACCACACACCATATATACACCACACACCATATATATACCACACACCATATATATACCACACACCATATATATACCACACACCATTTATACACCACACACCATATCATATATACACCACACACCATATATACACCACACACCATATATACACCACACACCATATATACTACCACACACCATATATACACCACACACCATATATACACCACACACCATATATATACCACACACCATATATATACACCACACACCATATATACACCACACACCATATATATACCACACACCATATATACACCACACACCATATATACACCACACTCCATATCATATATACACCACACACCATATATACACCACACAGTATATCATATATACCACACACCATATATTATACCACACACCATATCATATATACCACACACCATATATATACCACACACCATATCATATATACCACACACCATATCATATATACACACACACTCATATATACACCACACACCATATATATACCACACACCATATATATACCACACACCATATCATATATACCACACACCATATATACACCACACACCATATATACACCACACACCATATATATACCACACACCATATCATATATACCACACACCATATATACACCACACACCATATATACACCACACACCATATATATACCACACACCATATATACACCACACACCATATCATATATACCACACACCATATATACACCACACTCCATATCATATATACACCACCAACTCCATATCATATATACCACACACCATATATACACCACACACCATATCATATATACCACACACCATATATACACCACACACCATATCTATATACCACACACCATATATACACCACACACCATATATATACCACACACCATATATATACCACACACCATATATACACCACACACCATATATATATACCACACACCATATATACACCACACTCCATATCATATATACACCACACTCCATATCATATATACCACACACCATATATACACCACACACCATATATACACCACACACCATATATACACCACACACCATATATATACCACACACCATATATACACCACACTCATATCATATATACACCACACACCATATATACACCACACACCATATATACACCACACACCATATATATACCACACACCATATATATACCACACACCATATATATACCACACACCATATCATATATACCACACACCATATATACACCACACACCATATATACACCACACACCATATATATACCACACACCATATATACACCACACACCATATATACACCACACACCATATATACACCACACACCATATATACACCACACACCATATATATACCACACACCATATCATATATACCACACACCATATATATACCACACACCATATATATACCACACACCATATATATACCACACACCATATATACACCACACACCATATATACACCACACACCATATATACACACACACCATATATACACCAACACACCATATATATACCACACACCATATCATATATACCACACACCATATATATACCACACACCATATATATACCACACACCATATCATATATACCACACACCATATATACACCACACACCATATATACACCACACACCATATATACACCACACACCATATATATACCACACACCTATATATACACCACACACCATATATATACCACACACCATAATATACACACACACCATATATACACCACACACCATATATATACCACACACCATATATACACCACACACCATATATACACCACACACCATATATACACCACACACCATATATATACCACACACCATATATACACCACACTCCATATCATATATACACCACACACCATAATACACCACACACCATATATAACACCACACACCATATATACACCACACACCCATATCATATATACACCACACACCATATATACACCACACACCATATCATATTACACCACACACCATATATATACCACACACCATATAATATACACCACACACCATATATACACCACACACCATATATATACCACACACCATATATATACACACACACCATATATACACCACACACCATATATACACCACACACCATATATACACCACACAACCATATATATACCACACACCATATATACACCACACTCCATATCATATATACACCACACACCATATATACACCACACACCATATATACACCACACACCATATATACACCACACACCATATCATATATACACCACACACCATATATATACCACACACCATATCATATATACACCACACACCATATATACACCACACACCATATATACACCACACACCATATATATACCACACACCATATATACACCACACACCATATCATATATACACCACACACCATATATATACCACACACCATATATATACCACACACCATATATACACCACACACCATATATACACACACACCATATATATACCACACACCATATATACACCACACACCATATATACACACACCATATATACACCACACACCATATATACACCACACACCATATATATACCACACACCATATCATATACACCACAACACCATATCATATATACACCACACACCATATATATACACCACACACCATATATACACCACACACCATATATACACCACACACCATATATATACACCACACACCATATCATATATACACCACACACCATATTATACACCACACACCATATATATACACCACACATATATCATACACACACCATATATACACCACACACCATATATACACCACACACCATATATACACCACACACCATATATATACACCACACACCATATATACACCACACACCATATATACACCACACACCATATATATACCACACACCATATCATATATACACCACACACCATATATACACCACACACCATATATATACACCACACACCATATATACACCACACACCATATATATACACCACACACCATATATACACCACACACCATATCATATATACACCACACACCATATATACACCACACACCATATATACACCACACACCATATATATACACCACACACCATATATACACCACACACCATATATACTACCACACACCATATCTATATACACCACACACCATATATACACCACACACACCATATATACACCACACACCATATATACACCACACACCATATATATACCACACAGCCATATATACACCACACACCATATATACACCACACACCATATATATACACACACCATATATATAACCACACACCATTATATATACCACACAAACACCATATATATACACCACACACCATATATACACCACACACCATATATACACCACACACCATATATACACCACACACCATATATATACCACACACCATATATATACCACACACCATATATACACCACACAC
>NC_079199.1:107120452-107185818 GCF_029499605.1 Hyla sarda
CACAATAGAGATATAGGGTGACCTTAATGACACAATAGAGATATAGGGTGACCTTAATGACACAATAGAGATATAGGGTGACCTTAATGATCCAATAGAGATATAGGGTGACCTTGATGACACAATAGAGATATAGGGTGACCTTGATGACACAATAGAGATATAGGATGACCTTAATGATCCAATAGAGATATAGGATGACCTTAATGATCCAATAGAGATATAGGATGACCTTAATGATCCAATAGAGATATAGGATGACCTTAATGATCCAATAGAAGATATAGGATGACCTTAATGACACAATAGAGATATAGGATGACCTTAATGACACAATAGAGATATAGGGTGACCTTAATGACACAATAGAGATATAGGGTGACCTTAATGATCCAATAGAGATATAGGGTGACCTTAATGATCCAATAGAGATTATAGGGTGACCTTGATGACACAATAGAGATATAGGGTGACCTTGATGACACAATAGAGATATAGGGTGACCTTGATGACACAATAGAGATATAGGATGACCTAATGATCCAATAGAGATATAGGATGACCTTAATGATCCAATAGAGATATAGGATGACCTTAATGATCCAATAGAGATATAGGATGACCTTAATGACACAATAGAGATATAGGATGACCTTAATGATCCAATAGAGATATAGGATGACCTTAATGACACAATAGAGATATAGGGATGACCTTAATGACACAATAGAGATATAGGGTGACCTTATTGGACTTTGGTCCTTTTTCTTTTTGTCCTTTATGACCTATGGTACTATGTCTGGCCAAGGCTTACTTGTCTTTGCCATGATCTTAACTATTTTGTCCCATTTCACCTTTCAACCTGGTGGCTACTCGGGAGGGTGGTAAAGGGTGTGTGAACCCTGGTTCTTGTTAAGTGCGGTGAACACTTCTGCAAAGACCTGGCCAGTGAAGTGACTATTCTGGTGTGATTTGAAGGTACCAGGGGCGGGAGCCTCCTTTATGGGATTTATTTCTTTGGTTTGTAGCAGGCAGTCATGGTGGTCAGCGCTTTCCCTCTGTCGCTATCGCCCTGACCTCTCCCTTGTCTTCCTCCTCAATAAGAAGAGTTGCAGCGTTTTAAGACCGTCCATCTTTTAATGGTGCGATTGGTAAGGGTGAGGAGGGCCACCTAATACTCTGCTGAGGGATGTTTAGTTTGCGTCTGGTTTAGGATCTCTTGGACCCAGTGAGGCCTGAACAGAGGTAAATGTGAGTGTAAAACTCTATCACCGACCCCTTACAGCATAAGTGGGCCGGCGGCACGGACACATGCTGGGGATCCACATTACAAGGTCCAGAGCCTTAGAGATACATGATTGGCTACTAATAAGCTTCCGGAAAGACCCTTTTGAACAAAGGGAACAGGTATGATTTGGATCAGGTGAACCCTTTCCCTAAGGGTCAGCCTTTCCCCTGCTCCACCTTCTGTGCGGCCTCCTTTTACTTACCATCCCTCAGATTTTAAGAGTCTTGGGGCCCTGGAAGGACGTCCAAGAGATCAGGATCAGTCAGAGACTTTCTCACTTATCTGATAGAACTTGGGCCCAGATGCCTCTGAGTAGCTGTTGACTTCTGATATCAAATCATATGTCAGTGGTTACCAACCAAGGTGCCTCCAGCTGTTGCAAAACTACAACTCCCAGCAAAGGCTGTCCGGACATGCTGGGAGTAGTAGTTTTGCAACAGCTGGAGGCACCTTGGTTAGGAACCACTGACATGTGTCATCAGGATACGCTACCACTCGCTGGGTGACTTTTAACTCCGCCAGGCTCTTCTCGACTCCCAGCAATGTCCCACAATCCTCCCTCCTAAGAAATGAGTCAGTCGCGAATACATATAACCGCGGGGTCAAAGGACAACCCAGATAATCTTCCTACAACATGGGACATCATATGTCCACGTAGACCCCCCCCACAGCTGCGGCATCGCCCTTAGATTCCCCCTGAAGAAGCTAAATGGGTGAGACATACGTTGGGATTGAGATTGGTCGCATGGGTAGTGGCTCCTATATAATGATTTGGGGTGCATTAACCCTCTCTCTGCTGCCCCCCACAGGTCTGATCACTGATATCCTGCTCTCCCTGGATGACCACTATCTCTACTTCAGTAACTGGCTGCACGGTGACATCAGGCAATATGACATCAAGGACACCAGTCATCCTAAACTGGTGGGACAGGTAGGTGATGGGTGGAGACCCCAGGGACAGCAGACACCACAGCATTTCCTGCAGCCATCTGAGAAATAGTGGTCATGTAGGTCCCCGAAAGCGCTGAAGCCGCTCACCCTCCATGTTTTCTTCTGTCTGCAGATCTTTCTGGGGGGCAGCGTTCTGAGCGGAGGTCCGGTGACTGTGCTGGATGACAAAGAGCTGAAATGTCAGCCTGATCCAGTGACGGTAAAGGTAAGTGACCTGAAGACCCCTGACCCCTTACCATGGCAACCATCTATCATCTCTTCTTCTGTGTGTCTTATAGGGCCGAAGGGTCCCTGGGGGTCCTCAGATGATCCAGCTCAGCCTGGACGGGAGGAGACTCTATGTGACCACGTCTCTGTACAGCGCCTGGGACAAGCAGTTCTACCCTGACATGATACGGTAAGAGACGCATGTGTCTGCCCCCGGGGGGTGTGTCTGCCCCCGGGGGGTGTGTCTGCCCCCGGGGGGTGTGTCTGCCCCCGGGGGGTGTGTCTGCCCCCGGGGGGTGTGTCTGCCCCCGGGGGGTGTGTCTGCCCCCGGGGGGGGTGTCTGCCCCCGGGGGGGGTGTCTGCCCCTGGGGGGGGGTGTCTGCCCCTGGGGGGGTGTGTCTGCCCCTGGGGGGGTGTGTCTGCCCCTGGGGGGGGGGTCTGCCCCCGGGGGGGGTGTCTGTCCCTGGGGGGGGTGTCTGCCCCAGGCACAGAACCCAGCGGTGGCCTATGAGGGACCCCACAGTGGATTAGATACAGGCAGCTGGAGATGGATACTCCCATGGTACATAATAAACTAAAGCAAGATAGAGACAGCGCTCCGTGGTGTTATATCGTTTAAAATATATAGAGGTAAGTAAGATGGCGCTTACCCCATCTAGTTACACTCCACCAAGTGTAACTATGGAAAAGAGCGTATCATAGAGGTGCCTGCAGCCGCTCCACGTCCAATAAAAATCACGATAATGCAAAAATCCTCCAAACTTACGAGGGGAGTGACAGGGCGCTGGACACAGCAAAGGAATGGGAAACGTTTATTCACCCGTGATCCAACGCGTTTCACAGTAAGACTGCTTCATCAGCTGAGCACTGCTGTTTATATATATAGGTAGAAGCTGTTAACCCTTCAAGCACTCTTAAAAGGGACCACACCAAAAATATCCAAAACTATATATGCATCAATAATACAATACAAAAATACATAAAATCAAACACCATACAACAACATTAGATAAAATATGACCCAAATATTCATGTATACATATCACACATAAACATATGTACATACACGTATAAAACACTAAAAAAAGAGAGAAATATTAATGAATCAGGTATTTCTCCATATCAACGGGCATTATCAATTGTTTCATTTTGACCCCCAGGGAATAACGTCCCCAAGGTAAGTATCCAAAAGGATTCCTTATTTATACGTTTTTACGACCTATTCCGAACATGAATGGGAATTGTTTCAATGATGATGAGTTTTATCAAGCTGACGTGATACACTATGGTTCATGCGGGACCGTATTGCAGGCCACAAGCACAGGTCAATAGATAGATGGCATCAGAACGGTCACAATCATTCTTTTCCCTAATATTCTATTGTTTGTCCGAATGATTGGAGGTGAACTCCTTAGTGGCAGCGCCAATCATGGGACAACACCTACTGTCATTACAAGGGAACGTGCCCAGGAGCATCCAATGGACTGGAGGTTAATTCAATGGAGAAGATAACGGCTTCAGCCTAATGGGCGCGACCATATTCCGTAGGTTGCTGGATCTACGGAAAGTCCATTTCGGGTAAATGAGGCAATAGTTTATTTAAAATGGGGTCATCTCTAAGAATGCTCCAATGTCTTACGAACACTTCCTTAATATTCTCCGCTGCGCAAGTATAATCTGTAATAAAGTTTATATTTCATTTATATAGAACTTTATTATAGATTATACTTGCGCGTTGGAGAATATAAAGGAAGTGTTCGTAAGACATTGGAGCATTCTTAGAGATGATGTTGAAACCATTGTACGTTGAGACCAGAACTCTATGGAAAACTGGTAATTGGTTCTGAAGCCCCAAAATATCATCCAAAAATAGGAAAAAGTGAGGATTAAAGAAAAATAAGTAGATAACGAATATAGATAAAGCAAATCCTTATATATAAAAGTAAGAAAGATCTGCTGGGGGCTGTAATCACTGTCTATGTCAGTGTTTCCCAAGCAGGGAGCCTCCAGCTGTTGCAAAACTACAACTCCCAGCATGCTGAGAGTTGTAATTTTGCAACAGCTGGGGGCACCCTGCTTGGGGAAACACTTGTCTATGTAGAGGACAGGAGCTTCTTCAGGGTCCTATACAGTACATGCAATGTCCTAAAAAAAAAATTACATGTAGCAGCTAACAGGTACAGGTAAAGAGTACAGAACATGTAATACCTCCCTGTACTGTAGGGAGCACTACCAGACACCAGTCAGTGCATACACTTCAGTAATACAGGTAAAGAGTACAGAACATGTAATACCTCCCTGTACTGTAGGGGGCGCTACCAGACACCAGTCAGTGCATACACTTCAGTAATACAGGTAAAGAGTACAGAACATGTAATACATCCCTGTACTGTAGGGGGCGCTACCAGACACCAGTCAGTGCATACACTTCAGTAATACAGGTAAAGAGTACAGAACATGTAATACCTCCCTGTACTGTAGGGAGCACTACCAGACACCAGTCAGTGCATACACTTCAGTAATACAGGTAAAGAGTACAGAACATGTAATACCTCCCTGTACTGTAGGGGGCGCTACCAGACACCAGTCAGTGCATACACTTCAGTAATACAGGTAAAGAGTACAGAACATGTAATACCTCCCTGTACTGTAGGGGGCGCTACCAGACACCAGTCAGTGCATACACTTCAGTAATACAGGTAAAGAGTACAGAACATGTAATACATCCCTGTACTGTAGGGGGCGCTACCAGACACCAGTCAGTGCATACACTTCAGTAATACAGGTAAAGAGTACAGAACATGTAATACCTCCCTGTACTGTAGGGAGCGCTACCATACACCAGTCAGTGCATACATTTCAGTAATACAGGTAAAGAGTACAGAACATGTAATACCTCCCTGTACTGTAGGGGGTGCTACCAGACACCAGTCAGTGCATACACTTCAGTAATACAGGTAAAGAGTACAGAACATGTAATACCTCCCTGTACTGTAGGGGGTGCTACCAGACACCAGTCAGTGCATACACTTCAGTAATACAGGTGTTTTACCAGTAAATTGCCCATTCTGATTGGTCTGTTCTTCCGGCCATTGACACGTTTCACAGATCTGGACTGTCTGTACATTGTATGTTGAGTCTGGTTTCAACTTACAATGGTCCAGAAAAGACCATTGTATGTTGAAACTATTGTATGTTGAGGCCATTTTAGGTTGAGGGATCACTGTATGTACATATGTTTATGTGTGATATGTATACATGAATATTTGGGTCATATTTTATCTAATGTTGTTGTAGTATGGTGTTTGATTTTATGTATTTTTGTTGATTGTATTATTGATGCATATGTAGTTTTGGATATTTTTGGTTTGGTCCCTTTTTAAGAGTGCTTGAAGGGTTAACAGCTTCTACCTATATATACACAGCAGTGCTCAGCTGGGTATACCTGATGATGAAGCGGTCTTGCTGTGAAACGCGTCGCATCACGGGTGAATAAACGTTTCCCATTCCCTCTCACTCCCATCATAAGTTTGGAGGATTTTAGCATAATACACTGACTGCGGCCCACCCCACCCCACGTGGATTATTTTCCTCTACGTGTTGATGATGTTTTGAAGACCCCATTATATACTGTATATTGTGCTGTGTCTGATCTGTGTCCCCTCCGTGTCTCCCCCACAGGGACGGCTCCGTCATGCTGCAGATTGATGTGGACACAGACAAGGGAGGCCTCCAGCTGAACCCCGACTTCATGGTGGATTTTGGGAAGGAGCCGGATGGTCCGGCCTTGGCTCATGAGTGTCGCTATCCAGGAGGTGATTGCAGCTCCGACATCTGGATATAGGGGGCGCCCCCTCCCCCACTGCTCTGTATAATTCCAAACCTCTAATGTGATTGTACTACTACTCCCAACATGCTCCCTGCTGGTCTCATCAGACGCTCGTCCTCACAGGTTTTGAGCTTTTACTTCTATTGATTTTTGCTTATTGGGATTTCAGAATAAATTGTCCCATAACTGACCTGAATCCGGGCGGTAAAGATGGCGGCTGTGACGTGTCGGCTCCAGGACTGCAGGTTCACTGGGTCCTAGAGCCGAACGCCCAGAAAGTGCCTTCTACTCTCTGGTGTCAGTGAATGGAGCCGGATACTTATACTGCGGTTTTGCTTTTTCCAACCTTTCACCTCCATTAAATGTTGTTTTTCTGCCGACTCATCGTCTCATCACTGCCGCCATCCTGCGTGTTTACAAGCCTCGCCTGGCGCAAGAAGCTCTATATAGGGCATTTTATGGTGGTTATATGGGGATGGTATTGTCTATAAAGTATTATAGTCAATGAGCTACTAGTGATACGACAGGTCACTGGTGATACCGCAGATCACACGACAGGTCACTGGTGATACCGCAGATCACACGACAGGTCACTGGTGATACCGCAGATCACACGACAGGTCACTGGTGATACCGCAGATCACACGACAGGTCACTGGTGATACCACAGATCACACTACAGGTCACTGGTGTTATCGCAGATCACACGACAGGTCACTGGGGATACCGCAGATCACACGACAGGCCACTGGGGATACCGCAGATCACACGACAGGCCACTGGGTATACCACAGATCACACGACAGGTCACTGGTGATACCACAGATCACACTACAGGTCACTGGTGTTATCGCAGATCACACGACAGGTCACTGGGGATACCACAGATCACACGACGGGTCACTGGTGATACCACAGATCACACTACAGGTCACTGGTGTTATCGCAGATCACACGACAGGTCACTGGTGATACCGCAGATCACACGACAGGTCACTGGTGATACCGCAGATCACACGACAGGTCACTGGTGATACCGCAGATCACACGACAGGTCACTGGTGATACCACAGATCACACTACAGGTCACTGGTGTTATCGCAGATCACACGACAGGTCACTGGTGATACCGCAGATCACACGACAGGTCACTGGTGATACCGCAGATCACACGACAGGTCACTGGTGATACCGCAGATCACACGACAGGTCACTGGTGATACCACAGATCACACTACAGGTCACTGGTGTTATCGCAGATCACACGACAGGTCACTGGGGATACCGCAGATCACACGACAGGCCACTGGGGATACCGCAGATCACACGACAGGCCACTGGGTATACCACAGATCACACGACAGGTCCCTGGTGATACCACAGATCACACAATAGGTCACTGGTGATACCACAGATCACACAACAGGTCACTGGTGATACCACAGATCACACGACGGGTCACTGGTGATACCACAGATCACACAACAGGTCACTGGTGATACCACAGGTCACACGACAGGTCACTGGTGATACCATAGATCACACGACAGGTCACTGGTGATACCATAGATCACACGACAGGTCACTGGGGATACCGCAGATCACACGACAGGTCACTGGGGATATCACAGATCACACAACAGGTCACTGGTGATATCGCAGATCACACAACAGGTCACTGGGGATACCGCAGATCACACAACAGGTCACTGGTGATACCGCAGATCACACTACAGGTCACTGGTGATATCGCAGATCACACGACGGGTCACTGGTGATACCACAGATCACACAACGGGTCACTGGTGATATCGCAGATCACACGACAGGTCACTGGTGATATCGCAGATCACACAACAGGTCACTGGTGATACCACAGATCATAGAACAGATCACTGGGGATACCGCAGATCACACGACGGGTCACTGGGGATACCGCAGATCACACGACGGGTCACTGGGGATACCGCAGATGACACCACAGGTATCTGAAGCTGGAGTCCTCCTCCTTTTGATGAGTCCTCCCCCTTTTGATGAGTCCTCCTCCTGATCAGTCCTCCTCCTCCCCCCTCTGGTGAGTCCTCCTCCCCCTTTTGATGAGTCCTCCTCCCCCTTTTTATGAGTCCTCCTCCCCCTCTGGTAAGTCCTTCTCCCCCTTTTGATGAGTCCTCCTCCTGATCAGTCCACCTCCTCCCCCCTCTGGTAAGTCATCCTCCCCCTTTTTATGGGTCCTCCTCCTCCTTTTGATGAGTCCTCCTCCCCCTCTGGTAAATCCTGCTCCCCCTTTTGATGGGTCCTCCTCCCCTTTTCTTACCTCTGACCACATCCTCCCGTCTGTGGCTTCATGCAGTTGGCCTCGGATTGTTGTGCGCTCCATTAGATGTTATTGGGGCCTTCACCAGAGCTATGAGATGACATCAGGTACACATAGAAATGCTGCAGAAGTGTAAAACATTTACTGACTCGTCTGCCCGAGATCTGAAATCACCAAAAAAAACATTAATTTTGTGTCTGTGGGTCTCCTCCTATGTCCGATAATCACTGTGCTTCCTGGTGAAGCTCAGTACTACAATTCCCAGAATGCATTGCTTTCCCTCAGCTCCATCACATTCCGCTCACTATGCTTACATCTCACCCAAAACAATGAATAAAGATATAAATATAACAGAGATGTTGGCTGTACGGCTGGTCCGAGGTGATGATGTCACTCGGGGGCGGTGATGGTTTATTATACATAATATAGGGCTAATTTAGCAATAAGGCAAAAACAGTCAACAAATAGAATATAAAACCTGTAATCTGTCTGTATGACCATGTATTACAGATATTACACAGCTTATATCTCTTCTATAAATATTTATTAGGGGTGAAAACTGACTAGAATAGTGTTAAGGGCAGCGCGTCGTCCATTCATTCTGTCCGCTCCATGCAACCCCAGGACTCGCGGTGCGGGACACTACTGCACGCGTGTCACAGGCATTGCTATTAGTACCGCTCCCGCTGTGCAGTCCAGCCTGGAGTGCACTCTGCTACCTACCTTTGGTGGCTCTAGGACTCACTTTTCGCGACGCGCCCGCAAACGAGTCCCGGGCATCTCCTTACCTTGCTCCCTCTCTGGTCCTTCTCCTCCTGCTCCCCTTAGGGCACACGCACGCTGGCACTTCTAGATTTAAAGGGCTAGTACGCCCATAATTGTTCCACTGTTTGGCGGACCTTATATTAATCCGGCACCTCCCTACTATGGGGCCGGATCTTTGTGCTTGTGCCCTAGAGAAAGCGTTAACTTGTGTGTGCCTATTAGTGTTCCAGACCTCTGCGTGTGACCTGATCTTGCTCCTTTGCCACCTGCCTCCTGACCTTAAGCCCGTGACCTGACTATGCTCCTTTGCTGCCAGCCTTCTGACCTTGTGCCTGTGACCTGACTACGCTTTTCTGCTGCCTGCCTCCTGACCCATGCTTCATCTGACTATGCCTCATCTCCTGTACCAAGTTTCACCTGGGAAACCTGTGTGAACGGATCGTACCAGGGGTAGCGACCTGGGTGCCACCTGCCGCACCAAGTCCCGCTTTGCGGCGGGCTCTGGTGAAAACCAGCGGCACCTTAGACTGCGCTCCCTGGTACAGTCCAGTCCTTCTTCACACAGGACAGCGGATCCACTTCTCAGCCGTTACGGTAAGGCCGTTACAAATAGTTACTGCTCTTATATAGTAGTAGGTCTCCATACTGCTCCCATATCGCAGTAACCCTCTGTGCTACCCCACTACAGAAGTAGGACACCCATGCTGGTTCAATGTAAGGTCTCTATACTGCCCCCATATAGTAGTAGGCCCCCCCATACTGCCCCTTATAATAGTTAGGCTTCCATTCTGACCTCATATTGTATAAGGCCTAAATACGTCCCCCATATAGTAGTTAGGCCTCCATACTGCTCCCATATAGTAGTTAGGCCTCCATACTGCTCCCATATAGTAGTTAGGCCTCCATACTGCTCCCATATAGTAGTTAGGCCTCCATACGGCCCCCATATAGTAGTTAGGCCTCCATACGGCCCCCATATAATAGTAGACCTCCATACAGCTCCAATATAGTAGTTAGGCCTCCATACTGCTCCCATATAGTAGTTAGGCCTCCATACTGCTCCCATATAGTAGTTAGGCCTCCATACGGCTCCCATATAGTAGTTAGGCCTCCATACTGCTCCCATATAGTAGTTAGGCCTCCATACTGCTCCCATATAGTAGTTAGGCCTCCATACTGCTCCCATATAGTAGTTAGGCCTCCATACGGCCCCCATATAGTAGTAGGCCTCCATACAGCTCCAATATAGTAGTTGGGCCCCATACTGCTCCCATATAGTAGAAGGTCCCCATTGTATTTAGGCCTCCATACTGCCCCATATAGTAGTAGACTCCCATATTGATCCTCATATTATAGTAGGACCTCCATGCAAGCTCCATATAGTAATAGGCCCCATTCTGCCCCTATATTGTATTAGGCCCCTTACTGCCCCCCATATAGTAGTTAGGCCTCAGTTCTGACCTCATGTTGTTTTAGGCCCCAATAATACCTCCATATAGTAGTTGGTCTCCATTCTGCTCCAATATTGTATTAGGCCTCCATACTGTCCCTATGTACTAGTTAAGCCTCCATTCTGCCCCCATATTGCTTTAACCCATTAATGACCAGGCCATTTTTTCATTTTTGCACTTTTGTTTTTTCTTCCTCCCCTTCTAAAAATCAGAACGCTTTAAATTTTCCACCTACAGACCCATATGAGGCTTTCTGTTTTTTGCGCCACCAATTTTATTTTGTAATGAAATCAATCATTTCACCACAAAATCTACGACGAAACAAAAAAAAATAATTGTGGGGCACAATTAAAAAACTAAACACAATAACAATGCCATTTTGCAACTTTTTGGGTCTTCTGCTTCTACACAGTGCACATTTCGGTACACCTTATATATTGTCTTAGACCCCCAATACTAGTTAGGCATCCATTCTGCCCCCATATAGTAACAGACTGCCATACACCCTACAATAACCCCACTGCCCCCCATACACCCTACAATAACCCCACTGCCCCCCATACACCCTACAGTAACCCCACTGCCCCCATACACCCTACAGTAACCCCACTGCCCCCATACACCCTACAGTAACCCCACTGCCCCCCATACACCCTACAATAACTTCACTGCCCCCCATACACCCTACAATAACCCCACTGCCCCCATACACCCTACAGTAACCCCACTGCCCCCCATACACCCTACAGTAACCCCACTGCCCCCCATACACCCTACAATAACCCCACTGCCCCCATACACCCTACAATAACCCCACTGCCCCCCCATACACCCTACAGTAATCCCACTGCCCCCATACACCCTACAGTAACCCCACTGCCCCCCATACACCCTACAATAACCCCACTGCCCCCCATACACCCTACAATAACCCCACTGCCCCCCATACACCCTACAATAACCCCACTGCCCCCCATACACCCTACAGTAACCCCACTGCCCCCATACACCCTACAATAACCCCACTGCCCCCCATACACCCTACAATAACCCCACTGCCCCCATACACCCTACAATAACCCCACTGCCCCCATACACCCTACAATAACCCCACTGCCCCCATACACCCTACAGTAACCCCACTGCCCCCATACACCCTACAATAACCCCACTGCCCCCCCATACACCCTACAGTAATCCCACTGCCCCCATACACCCTACAGTAACCCCACTGCCCCCCATACACCCTATAATAACCCCACTGCCCCCATACACCCTACAGTAACCCCACTGCCCCCCATACACCCTACAATAACCCCACTGCCCCCCATACACCCTACAATAACCCCACTGCCCCCATACACCCTACAATAACCCCACTGCCCCCATACACCCTACAGTAACCCCACTGCCCCCCATACACCCTACAATAACCCCACTGCCCCCATACACACTACAGTAACCCCACTGCCCCCCATACACCCTACAATAACCCCACTGCCCCCCATACACCCTACAGTAACCCCACTGCCCCCCATACACCCTACAGTAACCCCACTGCCCCCATACACCCTACAGTAACCCCACTGCCCCATACACCCTACAGTAACCCCACTGCCCCCCATACACCCTTATAGTAACCCCACTGCCCTCATACACCCTATAGTAACCCCACTGCCCTCCATACACCCTATAGTAACCCCACTGCCCCCATACACCCTACAATAACCCCACTGCCCCCCATACACCCTACAATAACCCCACTGCCCCCATACACCCTACAATAACCCCACTGCCCCCCATACACCCTACAGTAACCCCACTGCCCCCATACACCCTACAGTAACCCCAGTGCCCCCCATACACCCTACAATAACCCCACTGCCCCCATACACCCTACAGTAACCACACTGCCCCCATACACCCTACAGTAACCCCACTGCCCCCCATACACCCTACAATAACCCCACTGCCCCCATACACCCTACAGTAACCCCACTGCCCCCATACACACTACAGTAACAACACTGCCCCCCATACACCCTACAATAACCCCACTGCCCTCATACACCCTATAGTAATCCGACTGCCCCCCATACACCCTATAATAACCCCACTGCCCCCATACACCCTACAATAACCCCACTGCCCTCATACACCCTATAGTAATCCCACTGCCCCCCATACACCCTATAATAACCCCACTGCCCTCATACACCCTACAATAACCCCACTGCCCCCCATGCACCCCATAATAACCCCACTGCCCAATACACCCTACAGTAACCCCACTGCCCCATACACCCTACAGTAACCCCACTGCCCCCCATACACCCTACAATAACCCCACTGCCCTCCATACACCCTATAATAACCCCACTGCCCCCATACACACTACAGTAACCCCACTGCCCCCATACACCCTACAATAACCCCACTGCCCCCCATACACCCTACAGTAACCCCACTGCCCCCCATACACCCTATAGTAACCCCACTGCCCCCATACACCCTACAGTAACCCCACTGCCCCATACACCCTACAGTAACCCCACTGCCCCCATACACCCTTATAGTAACCCCACTGCCCTCATACACCCTATAGTAACCCCACTGCCCTCCATACACCCTATAGTAACCCCACTGCCCCCATACACCCTACAATAACCCCACTGCCCCCCATACACCCTACAATAACCCCACTGCCCCCATACACCCTACAATAACCCCACTGCCCCCCATACACCCTACAGTAACCCCACTGCCCCCATACACCCTACAGTAACCCCACTGCCCCCCATACACCCTAAAATAACCCCACTGCCCCCATACACCCTACAGTAACCACACTGCCCCCATACACCCTACAGTAACCCCACTGCCCCCCATACACCCTACAATAACCCCACTGCCCCCATACACCCTACAGTAACCCCACTGCCCCCATACACACTACAGTAACAACACTGCCCCCCATACACCCTACAATAACCCCACTGCCCTCATACACCCTATAGTAATCCGACTGCCCCCCATACACCCTATAATAACCCCACTGCCCCCATACACCCTACAATAACCCCACTGCCCTCATACACCCTATAGTAATCCCACTGCCCCCCATACACCCTATAATAACCCCACTGCCCTCATACACCCTACAATAACCCCACTGCCCCCCATGCACCCCATAATAACCCCACTGCCCCATACACCCTACAGTAACCCCACTGCCCCATACACCCTACAGTAACCCCACTGCCCCCCATACACCCTACAATAACCCCACTGCCCTCCATACACCCTATAATAACCCCACTGCCCTCATACACCCTATAGTAATCCCACTGCCCCCCATACACCCTATAATAACCCCACTGCCCCCATACACCATACAATAACCCCACTGCCCTCATACACCCTATAGTAATCCCACTGCCCCCCATACACCCTATAATAACCCCACTGCCCTCATACACCCTACAATAACCCCACTGCCTTCATACACCCTACAGTAACCCCACTGCCCCCCATACACCCTATAATAACCCCACTGCCCCATACACCCTACAAAAACCCCACTGCCTTCATACACCCTACAGTAACCCCACTGCCCCCCATACACCCTATAATAACCCCACTGCCCCATACACCCTACAATAACCCCACTGCCTTCATACACCCTACAGTAACCCCACTGCCCCCATACACCCTACAATAACCCCACTGCCCCCATACACCCTACAGTAACCCCACTGCCCCCCAATACACCCTACAGTAATCCCACTGCCCCCATACACCCTACAGTAACCCCACTGCCCCCCATACACCCTACAGTAACCCCACTGCCCCCCATACACCCTACAGTAACCCCACTGCGCCCCATACACCCTACAATAACCCCACTGCCCCCATACACCCTACAATAACCCCACTGCCCCCATACACCCTACAATAACCCCACTGCCCCCATACACACTACAGTAACCCCACTGCCCCCATACACCCTACAATAACCCCACTGCCCCCCATACACCCTACAGTAACCCCACTGCCCCCCATACACCCTATAGTAACCCCACTGCCCCCATACACCCTACAGTAACCCCACTGCCCCATACACCCTACAGTAACCCCACTGCCCCCCATACACCCTTATAGTAACCCCACTGCCCTCATACACCCTATAGTAACCCCACTGCCCTCCATACACCCTATAGTAACCCCACTGCCCCCATACACCCTACAATAACCCCACTGCCCCCCATACACCCTACAATAACCCCACTGCCCCCATACACCCTACAATAACCCCACTGCCCCCCATACACCCTACAGTAACCCCACTGCCCCCATACACCCTACAGTAACCCCACTGCCCCCCATACACCCTACAATAACCCCACTGCCCCCATACACCCTACAGTAACCACACTGCCCCCATACACCCTACAGTAACCCCACTGCCCCCCATACACCCTACAATAACCCCACTGCCCCCATACACCCTACAGTAACCACACTGCCCCCATACACCCTACAGTAACAACACTGCCCCCCATACACCCTACAATAACCCCACTGCCCTCATACACCCTATAGTAATCCGACTGCCCCCATACACCCTATAATAACCCCACTGCCCCCATACACCCTACAATAACCCCACTGCCCTCATACACCCTATAGTAATCCCACTGCCCCCCATACACCCTATAATAACCCCACTGCCCTCATACACCCTACAATAACCCCACTGCCCCCCATGCACCCCATAATAACCTCACTGCCCCATACACCCTACAGTAACCCCACTGCCCCATACACCCTACAGTAACCCCACTGCCCCCCATACACCCTACAATAACCCCACTGCCCTCCATACACCCTATAATAACCCCACTGCCCTCATACACCCTATAGTAATCCCACTGCCCCCCATACACCCTATAATAACCCCACTGCCCCCATACACCATACAATAACCCCACTGCCCTCATACACCCTATAGTAATCCCACTGCCCCCCATACACCCTATAATAACCCCACTGCCCTCATACACCCTACAATAACCCCACTGCCTTCATACACCCTACAGTAACCCCACTGCCCCCCATACACCCTATAATAACCCCACTGCCCCATACACCCTACAAAAACCCCACTGCCTTCATACACCCTACAGTAACCCCACTGCCCCCCATACACCCTATAATAACCCCACTGCCCCATACACCCTACAATAACCCCACTGCCTTCATACACCCTACAGTAACCCCACTGCCCCCCATACACCCCACAATAACCCCACTGCCCCCCATACACCCTACAATAACCCCACTGCCTCCATACACCCTACAGTAACCCCACTGCCCCATACACCCTACAGTAACCCCACTGCCCCCCATACACCCTACAATAACCCCACTGCCCCCATACACCCTATAATAACCCCACTGCCCCCCATACACCATACAATAACCCCACTGCCCTCCATACACCCTATAATAACCCCACTGCCCCCATACACCCTATAATAACCCCACTGCCCCCATACACCCTATAATAACCCCACTGCCCCCATACACCCTACAATAACCCCACTGCCCCCATACACCCTATAATAACCCCACTGCCCTCCATACACCCTATAATAACCCCACTGCCCCCATACACCCTTCAGTAATCCCACTGCCCCCCATACACCCTACAATAACCCCACTGCCCCCCATACACCCTATAGTAATCCCACTGCCCTCATACACCCTATAGTAATCCCACTGCCCCCATACACCCTACAGTAACCCCACTGCCCCCCATACACCCTATAATAACCCCACTGCCCCCATACACCCTACAGTAACCCCACTGCCCCCCATACACCCTATAGTAATCCCACTGCCCTCATACACCCTATAGTAATCCCACTGCCCCCATACACCCTACAGTAACCCCACTGCCCCCCATACACCCTATAATAACCCCACTGCCCCCATACACCCTACAGTAACCCCACTGCCTTCATACACCCTATAGTAATTCCACTGCCCCCATACACCCTATAGTAACCCCACTGCCCTCATACACCCTATAGTAACCCCACTGCCCTCATACACCCTACAGTAACCCCACTTCCCCCCCATACACCCTATAGTAACCCCACTGCCCCCATACACCCTATAGTAACCCCACTGCCCCCATACACCCTATAGTAACCCCACTGCCCCCATACACCCTACAATAACCCCACTGCCCCCATACACCCTACAATAACCCCACTGCCCCCATACACCCTATAGTAACCCCACTGCCCCCATACACCCTATAGTAACCCCACTGCCCCCCATACACCCTACAATAACCCCACTGCCCTCATACACCCTATAGTAACCCCACTGCCCCCATACACCCTACAATAACCCCACTGCCCCCATACACCCTATAGTAACCCCACTGCCCCCATACACCCTACAATAACCCCACTGCCCCCATACACCCTACAATAACCCCACTGCCCCCATACACCCTATAGTAACCCCACTGCCCTCATACACCCTATAGTAACCCCACTGCCCCCATACACCCTATAGTAACCCCACTGCCCCCATACACCCTATAGTAACCCCACTGCCCCCATACACCCTACAATAACCCCACTGCCCCCATACACCCTACAATAACCCCACTGCCCCCATACACCCTACAATAACCCCACTGCCCCCATACACCCTATAGTAACCCCACTGCCCCCATACACCCTATAGTAACCCCACTGCCCTCATACTCTGGCACCAAGGGCGCTGTAAGTAAATAAATAAATAAATTATATTAATAATGATAATAATGATAATAGATGTAATACCAAGACTGTCCAGCAGGTGGTAGTAGAGAAATCAGGTTATTATGAAGTTAATGTAATTTCAAAGGACATTCAGGGGGTGGAGTAAAGATATAAATCAGTAGACGGAATAATCTTCACTACCCTCTGCTGGATAATTATGGTACTGCACAACCAATAGACAATAATCTTCACTACCCTCTGCTGGGTGATTATGGTACTGCAGCACCTATAGGAGGAATAACCTCTACTACCCCCTGCTGGATGATTATGGTACTGCAGCACCAATAGACAGAATAACATCTACTACCCCCCTGCTGGATGATTATGGTACTGCAGCACCAATAGACAGAATAACCTCTGCTACCCCCTGCTGGATGATTATGGTACTGCAGCACCTATAGACAAAATAACCTCTACTACCCCCTGCTGGATGATTATGGTACTGCAGCACCAATAGACAGAATAACCTCTGTTACCCCCTGCTGGATGATTATGGTACTGCAGCACCAATAGACAGAATAACATCTACTACCCCCTGCTGGATGCTTATGGTACTGCAGCATAAATAGACAGAATAACCTCTACTACCCCCAGCTGGATGATTATGGTACTCCAGCACCTATAGACAGAATAAACTATACTACCCCCTGCTGGAAGATTATGGTACTGCAGCACCTTTATACTCAGAATAACCTCTGCTACCCCCCTGCTGGATGATTATGGTACTGCAGCACCTATAGACAGAATAACCTTCACTACCCCCTGCTGGATGATTATGGTACTGCAGCACCTATAGACAGAATAACCTCTACTACCCCCTGCTGGATGATTATGGTACTGCAGCACCTATAGGAGGAATAACCTCTACTACCCCCCTGCTGGATGATTATGGTACTGCAGCACCAATAGACAGAATAACCTCTACTACCCCCTGCTGGATGATTATGGTACTGCAGCACCAATAGACAGAATAACCTCTACTACCCCCTGCTGGATGATTATGGTACTGCAGCACCTATAGACAGAATAACCTCTACTACCCCCTGCTGGATGATTATGGTACTGCAGCACCAATAGACAGAATAACCTCTGCTACCCCCTGCTGGATAATTATGGTACTGCACAACCAATAGACAATAATCTTCACTACCCTCTGCTGGGTGATTATGGTACTACAGCACCTATAGGAGGAATAACCTCTACTACCCCCCTGCTGGATGATTATGGTACTGCAGCACCTATAGACAAAATAACCTCTACTACCCCCTGCTGGATGATTATGGTACTGCAGCACCAATAGACAGAATAACATCTACTACCCCCCTGCTGGATGATTATGGTACTGCAGCACCAATAGACAGAATAACATCTACTACCCCCCTGCTGGATGATTATGGTACTGCAGCACCAATAGACAGAATAACCTCTACTACCCCCTGCTGGATGCTTATGGTACTGCAGCATAAATAGACAGAATAACATCTACTACCCCCTGCTGGATGATTATGGTACTTCAGCACCTATAGACAGAAAAACCTCTACTACCCCCTGCTGGATGATTATGGTACTGCAGCACCTATAGACAGAATAAACTATACTACCCCCTGCTGGATGATTATGGTACTGCAGCACCTATAGACAGAATAATCTCTACTACCCCCTGCTGGATGATTATGGTACTGCAGCACCTATATATTCAGAATAACCTCTGCTACCCCCCTGCTGGATGATTATGGTACTGCAGCACCTATAGACAGAATAACCTTCACTACCCCCTGCTGGATGATTATGGTACTGTAGCACCAATAGACAGAATAACCTCTACTACCCCCTGCTGGATGATTATGGTACTGCAGCACCAATAGACAGAATAACCTCTGCTACCCCCTGCTGGATGATTATGGTACTGCAGCACCAATAGACAGAATAACCTCTGCTACCCCCTGCTGGATGATTATGGTACTTCAGCACCTATAGACAGAAAAACCTCTACTACCCCCTGCTGGATGATTATGGTACTGCAGCACCTATAGACAGAATAATCTCTACTACCCCCTGCTGGATGATTATGGTACTGCAGCACCTATATATTCAGAATAACCTCTGCTACCCCCCTGCTGGATGATTATGGTACTGCAGCACCTATAGACAGAATAACCTTCACTACCCCCTGCTGGATGATTATGGTACTGCAGCACCTACAGACAGAATAACCTTCACTACCCCCTGCTGGATGATTATGGTACTGTAGCACCAATAGACAGAATAACCTCTACTACCCCCTGCTGGATGATTATGGTACTGCAGTACCAATAGACAGAATAACCTCTGCTACCCCCTGCTGGATGATTATGGTACTGCAGCACCAATAGACAGAATAACCTCTGCTACGCCCTGCTGGATGATTATGGTACTGCAGCACCAATAGACAGAATAACCTCTGCTACCCCCTGCTGGATGATTATGGTACTGCAGCACCTATAGACATAATAACCTCTACTACCCCCTGCTGGATGATTATGGTACTGCAGCACCAATAGACAGAATAACCTCTGCTACCCCCTGCTGGATGATTATGGTACTGCAGCACCTATAGACAGAATAACCTCTACTACCCCCTGCTGGATGATTACGGTACTGCAGCACCTATAGACATAATAACCCCTACTACCCCCTGCTGGATCATTATGGTACTGTAGCACCTATAGACAGAATAACCTCTATTACCCCCCGCTGGATGATTATGGTACTGCAGCACCTATAGACAGAATAACCTCTACTACCCCCTGCTGGATGATTATGGTACTGCAGCACCTATAGACAGAATAACCTCTACTACCCACTGCTGGATCATTATGGTACTGCAGCACCTATAGACATAATAACCCCTACTACCCCCTGCTGGATCATTATGGTACTGTAGCACCTATAGACAGAATAACCTCTATTACCCCCCGCTGGATGATTATCGTACTGCAGCACCTATAGACAGAATAACCTCTACTACCCCCTGCTGGATGATTATGGTACTGCAGCACCTACAGACAGAATAACCTCTGCTACCCCCTGCTGGATGATTATGGTACTGCAGCACCTATAGACAGAATAATCTCTACTACCCCCCTGCTGGATGATTATGGTACTGCAGCACCTATAGACAGAATAATCTCTACTACCCCCTGCTGGATCATTATGGTACTGCAGCACCTATAGACAGAATAAACTCTACTACCCCCTGCTGGATGATTATGGTACTGCAGCACCAATAGACAGAATAACCTCTGCTACCCCCTGCTGGATGATTATGGTACTGCAGCAACTATAGACATAATAACCTCTATTACCCCCCGCTGGATGATTATGGTACTGCAGCACCAATAGACAGAATAACCTCTGCTACCCCCTGCTGGATGATTATGGTACTGCAGAACCTATAGACATAATAACCTCTATTACCCCCTGCTGGATGATTATGGTACTGCAGAACCTATAGACAGAATAACCTCTACTACCCCCTGCTGGATTATTATGGTACTGCAGCACCTATAGACATAATAACCTCTACTACCCCCTGCTGGATGTTTTCAGTTACTGCAGCACCAATAGACTCAGGGGACAGCAGACAGAAGGGACAGCGGACAGAAAAGACAGAGGGGACTGTAGACAGAAAAGATGGAAGAGACAGAGAGGACAGCGGATGGGGGAACAGTGGACAGAAATGACAGAGCGGACAGTGGAGGGAGGGGACAGCAGACCCTGAGGAATGTATATAGGGGAGCATTGACCCCATTATATACAGTACAACCCCTGAGGAATGGGTATAGGGGAGCAGTGACCCCATTATATACAGTACACCCCCTGAGGAATGGGTATAGGGGAGCAGTGACCCCATTATATACAGTGCACCCCCTGAGGAATGGGTATAGGGGGGCAGTGACCCCATTATATACAGTACACCCCCTGAGGAATGGGTATAGGGGAGCAGTGACCCCATTATATACAGTACACCCCCTGAGGAATGGGTATAGGGGAGCAGTGACCCCATTACATACAGTACACCCCCTGAGGAATGGGTATAGGGGAGCAGTGACCCCATTATATACAGTACACCCCCTGAGGAATGGGTATAGAGGAGCAGTGACCTCATTATATACAGTACACCCCCTGAGGAATGGGTATAGGGGAGCAGTGACCCCATTATATACAGTACACCCCCTGAGGAATTGGTATAGGGGAGCAATGACCCCATTATATACAGTACACCCCCTGAGGAATGGGTATAGGGGAGCAGTGACCCCATTATATACAGTACACCCCCTGAGGAATGGGTATAGAGGAGCAGTGACCTCATTATATACAGTACACCCCCTGAGGAATGGGTATAGGGGAGCAGTGACCCCATTATATACAGTACACCCCCTGAGGAATTGGTATAGGGGAGCAATGACCCCATTATATACAGTACACCCCCTGAGGAATGGGTATAGGGGAGCAGTGACCCCATTATATACAGTACACCCACTGGGGGGGGTATGACAATTGCAATTTTAATACTGATATACCAATTCCCAGAATGATGACCCAGAGTATAGCCGAAAGTAAAAATGATGCCCACCCCAAACCCTATGCCCTGAATCATCATCCTGGGAATGTGATGTTTGTGGTCGTCCCGATTCTGTTACCTCAAATGTGCCCCCCGTGACAGAGGCAACTGCAAACCCCCAATGCTGTTGACTCTGTGTCCCATGGACCATTTTTTTGGGGGGGAGGGGGGGGAAGATATCGGGGATATGTGGAAAGCAATGTTTTTTTTTTTTTTTTTTGGTGTTTTGGTTTTAAATTTGAAAGACAATGGGGGAGATTTATCAAAGGATTTAGACTGTTTTTTCCTGTCTAAATTTGTTGCAGTCTAAATATGTGCGACTTTTCTGCGACTTTTGCTGTTGAGGATTTTTAGGACATGATGCATGTGTCTATTTTAGACAGAAATGCATTGGAAAATGCATTGGTGCTGAATTTATCAAGTGCAACAAGTCGCATCTGCCCAAAATACGCTGAAATGTCCGACCATGTTGGAGCGGGTGTAAATGCAGTTTAAGCTGTAGACCCTGAAGTCTGAGCACAGAATTTATCAAGGGCTGTGAGACCTATAGACAGGAGACGACCACATACACTGGTCTATAAGCATGCCCAGAATAGACTAGATTAGGAAATGTCCCCCTATGTACTCTGGACTGGTTCATTGGAGTCGAATTCTGGGGAATTTAAATTAGGTGAAAGGAGTAAGATGTAGTGCTCCATGGAAGTGTGATCCTCCCTGAATCAATCCTTAATGCAGGGGCCCGGATGATGGGGGCAAGTGCCACTCTGAATGGTGGTGTCCTCCTGAATCCCCCTCTTGCAAGTGTTGGGGATGATCCGGGCACCACGGTTCCAGAGGTGCTCTGACCTGCTCTTCGGCGGTCACCAAAGATGAGAGTCTTTAGAACGTCCTCTTGGAACTGCAGGTAAGTCTCTGTGTCGCTGGGACAGTACAAAGGAGTTGGACATGGCAACCTGTACCATATAGACCGCAACTTTTTTGTACCATGCCCGTGTTTTCCGCATGGCATTATACGGCTTGAGGACTTGATCAGAAGGATCAACTCCCCCCAATATACCGACTGTAGTCCAGAATACAATTGGGCTTGTGAACTGGTCCCAAGGTACCTCATACATAGACAGGGGTGTCCCACAAGCGACCATGGATCTGGCGGCAAGGGATATGAAGAGGGATACTAGTGTGAAAGTTATCCACATAAAAAGGAGGTAACCGTTATCCAGCAATGGGTGCAAAAGGCCCCAAACGATTTTCCCGCTAACACCCAGAGTGGGGGGACATTCTGGGGGTTCAAAACAGGAATCTCGTCCCTCATACACCATAAACTTGCAAGTGTACCCTGAGGTACTCTCGCAAAGTTTATACATCTTCACGCCATACCGCGCCCGCTTGGTTGGGATGTATTGCTGGAAGAGGAGTCTCCCCTTAAAGCTGATGAGAGACTCCCTCCCCCTTCTAACATATTGTCTGATACTGGGTTTATTGATTAGGTCCATATGCAGCACGAGGCCCCAAAATGTCCCACCACCCGGCCTATCCAAAGGTGAGCCCGGGTTTGCGGCGAAGAACTGTTGGGCGTACAGATTCGTCTGGTCAACCATCAGATTGACAAAGTTGTCACTGAAATAATAACTAAAGAATTCTATTTCAGTGAACCCAATGATGTCGCCAACAAACTCCGGAATCACGAGCTCGTGGTCCACTGGCTCAGTCCAGACAAGTTCTCCGGTACGGGGCACCAGTGAACTTGGCTGGGGGGCTTGACTAGTATGAGCGCCAGGGGGACTGATACTAGCATGGGGCACAAGGTCAGGAGCAGAGGAGGTTTGCGGCCTCGCATGGTGGCGTCACCGCCGCTTTGGTGGCTTATCATCAGAACCAGATGATGGGGAGGATGAGGAAATAAGGAAGCTGGGGTCTTCCTCGTCCTCTGTGGCGCTTTCAGTGTCGGATGCAAGTATGGCATATGCCTCCTCCGCTGAAAATGCCCTGCGCGCCATTTCCCTAGTCTAATGGGGATGAGGGGTGTATGTGCGGGAAAAACTCTATTAGTGTATGTGCTGTGAGTGGTGCGAGACTACCGCCCTAACCCGCCCTAACCGAAAAAATATAGACTAAAAAGGGGGGAAAAAACTTTAAAAATAAATAAAAATAAGCGTTTACCTAATCATTGTGGCACACTAATTAGCGCTTGGTGGAGGCAGGCAGCACAGAAGTCAGTGGGGGTCCGACCACTCAGCCCAGAACAGTGGCTGGTGGCACATACAGACCCCCACACAAAATACCCCCCCAAAAAAAAATGCTTAAAGGACAACTGCAGCGGCATTACACTTATCCCCTATCCACAGGATAGGGGATAAGTGTTTGATCACGGGGGGTCCGACCACTGGGACCCCCCCGATCTCCCTAACAGGGCGCCGCCATGAGCGCTCATGGTGATGTAGCGTCGACCTAGAGGTTGCCGGTGACGCCCCGTCTCCTCCCCATCCCCATACAGTTCTATGGGGGATGCGGGGTGGCACGAACGCTGCCTCTCCCATAGAGATGTATGGAGGAGGCGTGCCGGCCGCAACGTCATGCTGCGGCTGGCACGCCCCCTTAACGGGAGAGCTGCGGCCCCGTACAGGAGATCGCTGCACCCACCTGAACCACCCAAAAAATGGTGATCAGTGATAAATCACTGCACACAGAGGTACGGTCCGTCCACACAGCACAGGCCTGCTACTGGTGGCACGGACCGCCTATAGGTGCAAAAAAATAAAAATGCCGCTATAACCCGAAAATGTTCCTGCACCACAAAAAATACACTGATCAGTACTACGGGACTGACCAGCGGCGGTTGGGCTTTAGCCAACGGTGGCGGACCGCTCTTTTATAGCTAAGAGGGCCCGGCCAGACGTTTAGCAAAAAAAATAAAAAGGTCTGCGCCCAAAAAACAAAGGTTGGCGGCAGATCGCAGCGACCCAGTAGGGCCGGGGTCAGGCTGCAAAAGGTGCTAAGGACCCGCTGATCCCTACAGTATGGTGCGCTTTAAAATAATAAAAAATATCTTTCATTTATTTACTTTTTACTCCTAACCTGTCCCTAGGTGAGTGCCTAATCTAAACTCTCCCTGATTGGTTTCTGTGCAAAGGGGTCACACAAAGGGGGCAAGGGGGCAGCACGGGGCTCCGTCCTTCACACCAGATCACAGAATTGTGGTGACCAGAACGGCCCTTCACCCCCTCCCCATACTGCTGTGATTGGTACGGTCACTACGGCCGCCCAATCACAGCTGTACTGGGGGGCGACAACACTGCCACCTCGTAGTACTGTACGGGTGATGATTGTTGGTGTATATTCATCATCATCCTTATCTGGGTTATGGATAATGTGACCCCCATGACCCGGTATCGCTGCAGATATAGGGGGGTCTCAGGACCCCTCTGGTGATGTGACGGGATGCCTTCTGAATGATTCCAGCAGGCATCCTGGTCCAGTCCCCAACCGGCTAGCGGCGGGGACCGAAATTCCCACGGGTGTACCTGTACTCCCTGCGTCCTGAAGAGGTTATAGGGGTACTCCGGTGGAAAACATTTTTTTTAACTCCTTGGGGACGGAGGGCGTATGCATCTCCCGGCAAAATAAGCATGATCGGAGCTGTCAGAGACAGCTCCAACCAGCCTAAAGTATAGGAGCGAGGTGGCAGTTTTGCCACCCCCTCCTATCCCCTGCCATTGGTCGGTCAGGCTGACCACCAATGGCAGGAGGGGGGCAGGGGGTTGGAGTTCATTTCCCCCCACTCTGCCCACCGATCGAAGTCGGTACAGAGTGGAGGGAACACGGGCGGCGAGGACGGAGCATGGTCCGGCTTACCCGGACCTTCGGAGGCGGCGGAGGCGGCATCAGGAACCAGCGGCGGCAGCAGGAGGAACGGCGGCCGGAAAGTGCGGCGGAGAAGGCTGTAGTGAAGATCGCGATAAGTGATCTTCACTGTGGCCTTCTAAAAGCTGCAAATCTACAACTGCCAGCATGCCCACACAGCCAAAGGCTGTCTGGGCATGCTGGGAGTTGTAGTTTTGCAACATCTGGAGGGTCACAGTTTGGAGACCACTGTGTAGTGGTCTCTAAACTGTGGTCCTCCAGATGTTGCAAAACTACAACTTTCAGCATGCACTGACTGTCTGGGCATGCTGGGAGTTGTAGTTTTGCAACATCTGAAGTGGCACAGTTTGGAGACCACTATATGGTGGTCTCCAAACTGTAGCCCTCCAGAAGTTGCAAAACTACAATTCCCAGCATGGCCAAACAGTCAGGGATGCTGGTCGTGTAGTTCTGCAATATCTGGCCCTTCAGATGTTGCAGAACTACAACTCCCAGCATGCCTGGACAGTCTAGGCATGCTTGGAGTTGTAGTTTTGCAACATCTGGAGGGCTACAGTTTGGAGACCACTACTTAGCGGTCTCCAAACTGTTCTTCCCCAGTTGTTGCATAACTACAACTCCTAGCATGCCCTGACTGTCTGGCCATGCTGGGAGTTGTAGTCTTGCAACAGCTGGAGGCACATGGGTTGGAATCACTGAGCTAGAGTCTGCTTTCTAACTCAGTGGTTCCCCACCAGTGTGCCTACAGCTGTTGTAAAACTACAACTCCCAGCATGTACCAGTTTGTCTGGGAGTTGTCATTTTGCCACAGCTGAAGGTTTGGGGCGCCCCCCCCCCCCCCCCAATGTGAATGTACAGGGTACAGGGTACATTCACACGGGAGGGTTTACAGTGGGTTTCCTTCAAGGAAACTTACTGTGAACCCCCGCCTGTGTGAATGTACCCTAAACACACTACACTACACTAACAAATAATATAAAGTAAAACACTACACATACACCCCCTTACACGTCGCCCTCCCCCCAATAAAAATGAAAAACATCTCATATGGCAGTGTATCCTAAACGCCGCCTCCAGCTGTTGCAAAACCACAACTCCCAGTGTTGCCGGACAGCCATAGACTGTCCTGGCAGGCTGGGAGTCTTGCAACAGCTGGGGGCACCCTGTTTGGGAAACACTGCTGTAGGGTTTTGGTGGAGACAACCCCCATCCTTGTAATCGGATCCACCCCGACTGCAAATTCCTTATTCAGGCCTCAAATGCGCATGGCGCTCTCTCACTTCAGAGCCCTGTCGTATTTCAAGGCAACAGTTTTGGGCCACATATGGGGTATCTCCGCACTCGGGAGAAATTGCGTTACAAATTTTGGGGGGATTTTTCTCCCATTACCCTTTGTAGAAATGGTAAATTTGGCGGAAAAAACTGCACTTTAGTGAAATTTTTTTTTTTCATTTACACATCCGAATTTAACGAAAAGTCGTCAAACACCTGTGGGGTGTTAAGGCTCACCGGACCCCTTGTTATGTGCCTTGAGGGGTGTAGTTTCCAAAATAGTATGCCATGTGGGTTTTTTTTTTGCTGTTCTGGTAATATAGGGGCTTCCTAAATGTGACATGCCCCCTAAAAACCATTTCAGCAAAATTCACTCTCCAAAATCCCCTTGTCGCTCCTTCCCTTCTGAGCCCTCTACTGCGCCCGCCGAACACTTGACAGACACATATGAGGTATTTCCTTACTCCAGAGAAATTAGGTTACACATTTTGGGGGCTTTTTCTCCTATTATCCCTTGTAAAAATTCAAAAACTGGGTCTACAAGAACATGCGAGTGTAAAAAATGAAGATTTCAAATTTTCTCCTTCACTTTGCTGCTATTCCTCTGAAACACCTAAAGGGTTAAACACTTTCTGAATATCATTTTGAATACTTTTGGGGGGGGGGGGGGGGTGCAGTTTTTATAATGGGGTAATTTATGGGGTATTTCTAATATGAAGGCCCTTCAAATCCGCTTCAAAACTGAACTGGTCCCTGAAAAATTCCGATTTTGAAAATTTTGTGAAAAATTGGAAAATTGCTTCTGAACGTTGAAGCCTCTGATGTCTCCAAAAGTAAAAACATCTCAACTTTATGATGGAAATATAATATATTATGTATAATAATAATAATAATAACATAAAGATATCTCCTGTATGATGGTGACATAATATATTGTATATAATAATATAATAATATAAAGATATCTCCTGTATGATGGTGACATAATATATTGTATATAATAATATAAAGATATCTCCTGTATGATGGGGACATAATATATTGTATATAATAATATAAAGATATCTCCTGTATGATGGTGACATAATATATTGTATATAATAATATAAAGATATCTCCTGTATGATGGGGACATAATATATTGTATATAATATAATAATATAAAGATATCTCCTGTATGATGGTGACATAATATATTGTATATAATAATATAAAGATATCTCCTGTATGATGGGGACATAATATATTGTATATAATAATATAAAGATATCTCCTGTATGATGGAGACATAATATATTGTATATAATAATATAAAGATATCTCCTGTATGATGGGGACATAATATATTGTATATAATAATATAAAGATATCTCCTGTATGATGGAGACATAATATATTGTATATAATAATATAAAGATATCTCCTGTATGATGGGGACATAATATATTGTATATAATAATATAAAGATATCTCCTGTATGATGGAGACATAATATATTGTATATAATAATATAAAGATATCTCCTGTATGATGGTGAAATAATATATTGTATATAATAATATAAAGATATCTCCTGTATGATGGTGAAATAATATATTGTATATAATATAATAATATAAAGATATCTCCTGTATGATGGTGACATAATATATTGTATATAATATAATAATATAAAGATATCTACTGTATGATGGGGACATAATATATTGTATATAATATAATAATATAAAGATATCTCCTGTATGATGGTGACATAATATATTGTATATAATATAATAATATAAAGATATCTCCTGTATGATGGTGACATAATATATTGTATATAATAATATAAAGATATCTCCTGTATGATGGGGACATAATATATTGTATATAATATAATAATATAAAGATATCTACTGTATGATGGGGACATAATATATTGTATATAATATAATAATATAAAGATATCTCCTGTATGATGGGGACATAATATATTGTATATAATATAATATAAAGATATCTCCTGTATGATGGTGACATAATATATTGTATATAATATAATAATATAAAGATATCTCCTGTATGATGGTGACATAATATATTGTATATAATATAATAATATAAAGATATCTCCTGTATGATGGTGACATAATATATTGTATATAATAATATAAAGATATCTCCTGTATGATGGGGACATAATATATTGTATATAATAATATAAAGATATCTCCTGTATGATGGTGACATAATATATTGTATATAATAATATAAAGATATCTCCTGTATGATGGGGACATAATATATTGTATATAATAATATAAAGATATCTCCTGTATGATGGGACATAATATATAGTATATAATAATATAAAGATATCTCCTGTATGATGGGGACATAATATATTGTACATAATAATATAAAGATATCTCCTGTATGATGGGGACATAATATATTGTATATAATAACAAAGATATCTCCTGTATGATGGGGACATAATATATTGTATATAATAATATAAAGATATCTCCTGTATGATGGTGACATAATATATTGTATATAATAATATAAAGATATCTCCTGTATGATGGTGACATAATATATTGTATATAATAATATAAAGATATCTCCTGTATGATGGGGACATAATATATTGTATATAATATAAAGATATCTCCTGTATGATGGGGACATAATATATTGTATATAATAATATAAAGATATCTCCTGTATGATGGTGACATAATATATTGTATATAATAATATAAAGATATCTCCTGTATGATGGGGACATAATATATTGGATATAATATAATAATATAAAGATATCTCCTGTATGATGGGGACATAATATATTGTATATAATAATATAAAGATATCTCCTGTATGATGGTGACATAATATATTGTATATAATAATATAAAGATATCTCCTGTATGATGGTGACATAATATATTGTATATAATAATATAAAGATATCTCCTGTATGATGGTGACATAATATATTGTATATAATAATATAAAGATATCTCCTGTATGATGGGGACATAATATATTGTATATAATAATATAAAGATATCTCCTGTATGATAGTGACATAATATATTGTATATAATAATATAAAGATATCTCCTGTATGATGGGGACATAATATATTGTATATAATAATATAAAGATATCTCCTGTATGATGGTGACATAATATATTGTATATAATAATATAAAGATATCTCCTGTATGATGGGGACATAATATATTGTATATAATAATATAAAGATATCTCCTGTATGATGGGACATAATATATAGTATATAATAATATAAAGATATCTCCTGTATGATGGGGACATAATATATTTTATATAATAATATAAAGATATCTCCTGTATGATGGGGACATAATATATTGTATATAATAATATAAAGATATCTCCTGTATGATGGTGACATAATATATTGTATATAATATAATAATATAAAGATATCTCCTGTATGATGGTGACATAATATATTGTATATAATAATATAAAGATATCTCCTGTATGATGGGGACATAATATATTGTATATAATATAAAGATATCTCCTGTATGATGGGGACATAATATATTGTATATAATAATATAAATATATCTCCTGTATGATGGTGACATAATATATTGTATATAATATAATAATATAAAGATATCTCCTGTATGATGGGGACATAATATATTGTATATAATAATATAATATAAAGATATCTCCTGTATGATGGTGACATAATATATTGTATATAATAATATAAAGATATCTCCTGTATGATGGTGACATAATATATTGTATATAATAATATAAAGATATCTCCTGTATGATGGGGACATAATATATTGTATATAATAATATAAAGATATCTCCTGTATGATGGGGACATAATATATTGTATATAATAATATAAAGATATCTCCTGTATGATGGTGACATAATATATTGTATATAATAATATAAAGATATCTCCTGTATGATGGGGACATAATATATTGTATATAATATAATAATATAAAGATATCTCCTGTATGATGGTGACATAATATATTGTATATAATATAATAATATAAAGATATCTCCTGTATGATGGTGACATAATATATTGTATATAATAATATAAAGATATCTCCTGTATGATGGGGACATAATATATTGTATATAATAATATAAAGATATCTCCTGTATGATGGTGACATAATATATTGTATATAATAATATAAAGATATCTCCTGTATGATGGGGACATAATATATTGTATATAATAATATAAAGATATCTCCTGTATGATGGGGACATAATATATTGTATATAATAATATAAAGATATCTCCTGTATGATGGTGACATAATATATTGTATATAATATAATAATATAAAGATATCTCCTGTATGATGGGGACATAATATATTGTATATAATAATATAAAGATATCTCCTGTATGATGGTGACATAATATATTGTATAATATAATATAAAGATATCTCCTGTATGATGGTGACATAATATATTGTATATAATATAATAATATAAAGATATCTCCTGTATGATGGTGACATAATATATTGTATATAATAATATAAAGATATCTCCTGTATGATGGGGACATAATATATTGTATATAATATAATAATATAAAGATATCTCCTGTATGATGGGGACATAATATATTGTATATAATATAATAATATAAAGATATCTCCTGTATGATGGGGACATAATATATTGTATATAATATAATTGTTACGCCGAGCGCTCCGGGTCCCCGCTCCTCCCCGGAGCGCTCGCTTCACTCCCTCCGCTGCAGCGCTCCGGTCACGTCCTCTGACCCGGGGCGCTGCGATCCCGCTGCCAGCCGGGATGCGATTCGCGATGCGGGTAGCGCCCGCTCGCGATGCGCACCCCGGCTCCCCTACCTGACTCGCTCCCCGTCTGTTCTGTCCCGGCGCGCGCGGCCCCGCTCCCTAGGGCGCGCGCGCGCCGGGTCTCTGCGATTTAAAGGGCCACTGCGCCGCTGATTGGCGCAGTGGTTCCAATTAGGGTTATCACCTGTGCACTTCCCTATATTACCTCACTTCCCTTGCACTCCCTTGCCGGATCTTGTTGCCTTAGTGCCAGTGAAAGCGTTCCTTGTGTGTTCCTTGCCTGTGTTTCCAGACCTTCTGCCGTTGCCCCTGACTACGATCCTTGCTGCCTGCCCCGACCTTCTGCTACGTCCGACCTTGCTTCTGCCTACTCCCTTGTACCGCGCCTATCTTCAGCAGCCAGAGAGGTGAGCCGTTGCTAGTGGATACGACCTGGTCACTACCGCCGCAGCAAGACCATCCCGCTTTGCGGCGGGCTCTGGTGAAAACCAGTAGTGGCTTAGAACCGGTCCACTAGCACGGTCCACGCCAATCTCTCTCTGCCCCAGAGACTCTTGCCATGTCCGAATACGTCCAGGAGAATCTAAAAAAGGGCTTTATCCGTAAATCCTCCTCTCCTGCCGGAGCCGGATTTTTCTTTGTGTCCAAAAAAGATGGCTCCCTACGTCCTTGCATTGACTACCGCGGTCTTAATAAAATCACGGTTAAGAACCGCTACCCCTTACCCCTCATCTCTGAACTCTTTGATCGCCTCCAAGGTGCCCACATCTTCACTAAATTGGACTTAAGAGGCGCCTATAACCTCATCCGCATCAGAGAGGGGGACGAGTAGAAAACGGCATTTAACACCAGAGATGGACACTTTGAGTATCTGGTCATGCCCTTTGGACTGTGCAATGCCCCTGCCGTCTTCCAAGACTTTGTCAATGAAATTTTTCGTGATCTGTTATACTCCTGTGTTGTTGTATATCTGGACGATATCCTAATTTTTTCTGCCAATCTAGAAGAACACCGCCAGCATGTCCGTATGGTTCTTCAGAGACTTCGTGACAACCAACTCTATGCCAAAATTGAGAAATGTCTGTTTGAATGCCAATCTCTTCCTTTTCTAGGATATTTGGTCTCTGGCCAGGGACTACAGATGGATCCAGACAAACTCTCTGCCGTCTTAGATTGGCCACGCCCCTCCGGACTCCGTGCTATCCAACGCTTTTTGGGGTTCGCCAATTATTACAGGCAATTTATTCCACATTTTTCTACCATTGTGGCTCCTATCGTGGCTTTAACCAAAAAAAAATGCTGATCCCAAGTCCTGGCCTCCTCAAGCAGAAGACTCCTTTAAACGACTCAAGTCTGCCTTTTCTTCGGCTCCCGTGCTCTCCAGACCTGACCCTTCTAAACCCTTCCTATTGGAGGTTGATGCCTCCTCAGTGGGAGCTGGAGCTGTTCTTCTACAAAAAAATTCTTCCGGGCATGCTGTCACTTGTGGTTTTTTCTCTAGGACCTTCTCTCCAGCGGAGAGGAACTACTCCATCGGGGATCGAGAGCTTCTAGCCATTAAATTAGCACTTGAGGAATGGAGGCATCTGCTGGAGGGATCAAGATTTCCTGTTATTATCTACACCGACCACAAGAACCTCTCCTACCTCCAGTCTGCCCAACGGCTGAATCCTCGCCAGGCCCGGTGGTCTCTGTTCTTTGCCCGATTTAATTTTGAGATTCACTTTCGTCCTGCCGATAAGAACATTAGGGCCGATGCTCTCTCTCGTTCCTCGGATGCCTCAGAAGTTGATCTCCCTCCGCAACACATCATTCCACCTGACTGCCTGATCTCCACTTCTCCTGCCTCCATCAGGCAGACTCCTCCAGGAAAGACCTTTGTTTCTCCACGCCAACGCCTCGGAATCCTCAAATGGGGTCACTCCTCCCATCTCGCAGGTCATGCGGGCATCAAGAAATCTGTGCAACTCATCTCCCGCTTCTATTGGTGGCCGACTCTGGAGACGGATGTTGGGGACTTTGTGCGAGCCTGCACTATCTGTGCCCGGGATAAGACTCCTCGCCAGAAGCCCGCTGGTTTTCTTCATCCTCTGCCTGTCCCCGAACAGCCTTGGTCTCTGATTGGTATGGATTTTATTACTGATTTACCCCCTTCCCGTGGCAACACCGTTATTTGGGTGGTCGTTGATCGATTCTCCAAAATGGCACATTTCATCCCTCTTCCTGGTCTTCCTTCTGCGCCTCAGTTGGCTAAACAATTTTTTGTACACATTTTTCGTCTTCACGGGTTGCCTACGCAGATTGTCTCGGATAGAGGGGTCCAATTCGTGTCTAAATTCTGGAGGGCTCTCTGTAAACAACTCAAGATTAAATTAAATTTTTCCTCTGCATATCATCCCCAGTCCAATGGACAAGTAGAAAGAATTAACCAGATCCTGGGTGATTATTTGCGACATTTTGTTTCCTCCCGCCAGGATGACTGGGCAGATCTCCTTCCATGGGCCGAATTCTCGTATAACTTCAGGGTCTCTGAATCTTCCTCCAAATCCCCATTTTTCGTGGTGTACGGCCGTCACCCTCTTCCCCCCCTCCCTACCCCCTTGCCCTCTGGTCTGCCCGCTGTGGATGAAATTTCTCGTGACCTTTCCATTATATGGAGAGAGACCCAAAATTCTCTCTTACAGGCTTCTTCACGCATGAAGAGGTTCGCGGATAAGAAAAGAAGAGCTCCCCCCGTTTTTTCCCCTGGAGACAAGGTATGGCTCTCCGCTAAATATGTCCGCTTCCGTGTCCCTAGCTACAAGTTGGGACCACGCTATCTTGGTCCTTTCAAAATTTTGTGTCAAATTAATCCTGTCTCTTATAAACTTCTTCTTCCTCCTTCTCTTCGTATCCCTAATGCCTTTCACGTCTCTCTTCTCAAACCACTCATCCTCAACCGTTTTTCTCCCAAATCTGTTCCTCCCACTCCTGTTTCCGGCTCCTCGGACGTCTTCTCGGTCAAGGAAATTTTGGCTGCCAAAAAGGTCAGAGGGAAAAATTTTTTTTTAGTAGACTGGGAGGGTTGTGGTCCTGAAGAGAGATCCTGGGAACCTGAGGACAACATCCTTGACAAAAGTCTGCTCCTCAGGTTCTCAGGCTCCAAGAAGAGGGGGAGACCCAAGGGGGGGGGTACTGTTACGCCGAGCGCTCCGGGTCCCCGCTCCTCCCCGGAGCGCTCGCTTCACTCCCTCCGCTGCAGCGCTCCGGTCACGTCCTCTGACCCGGGGCGCTGCGATCCCGCTGCCAGCCGGGATGCGATTCGCGATGCGGGTAGCGCCCGCTCGCGATGCGCACCCCGGCTCCCCTACCTGACTCGCTCCCCGTCTGTTCTGTCCCGGCGCGCGCGGCCCCGCTCCCTAGGGCGCGCGCGCGCCGGGTCTCTGCGATTTAAAGGGCCACTGCGCCGCTGATTGGCGCAGTGGTTCCAATTAGGGTTATCACCTGTGCACTTCCCTATATTACCTCACTTCCCTTGCACTCCCTTGCCGGATCTTGTTGCCTTAGTGCCAGTGAAAGCGTTCCTTGTGTGTTCCTTGCCTGTGTTTCCAGACCTTCTGCCGTTGCCCCTGACTACGATCCTTGCTGCCTGCCCCGACCTTCTGCTACGTCCGACCTTGCTTCTGCCTACTCCCTTGTACCGCGCCTATCTTCAGCAGCCAGAGAGGTGAGCCGTTGCTAGTGGATACGACCTGGTCACTACCGCCGCAGCAAGACCATCCTGCTTTGCGGCGGGCTCTGGTGAAAACCAGTAGTGGCTTAGAACCGGTCCACTAGCACGGTCCACGCCAATCCCTCTCTGGCACAGAGGATCCACTACCTGCCAGCCGGCATCGTGACAATAATAATATAAAGATATCTCCTGTATGATGGGGACATAATATATTGTATATAATATAATAATATAAAGATATCTCCTGTATGATGGTGACATAATATATTGTATATAATAATATAAAGATATCTCCTGTATGATGGTGACATAATATATTGTATATAATAATATAAAGATATCTCCTGTATGATGGGGACATAATATATTGTATATAATATAATAATATAAAGATATCTCCTGTATGATGGGGACATAATATATTGTATATAATATAATAATATGAAGATATCTCCTGTATGATGGTGACATAATATATTGTATATAATAATATAAAGATATCTCCTGTATGATGGTGACATAATATATTGTATATAATAATATAAAGATATCTCCTGTATGATGGGGACATAATATATTGTATATAATATAATAATACAAAGATATCTCCTGTATGATGGGGACATAATATATTGTATATAATAATATAAAGATATCTTCTGTATGATGGTGACATAATATATTGTATATAATAATATAAAGATATCTCCTGTATGATGGGGACATAATATATTGTATATAATAATATAAAGATATCTTCTGTATGATGGTGACATAATATATTGTATATAATAATATAAAGATATCTCCTGTATGATGGTGACATCATAATATATTGTATATAATAATATAAAGATATCTCCTGTATGATGGGGACATAATATATTGTATATAATAATATAAAGATATCTCCTGTATGATGGGACATAATATATTGTATATAATAATATAAAGATATCTCCTGTATGATGGGGACATAATATATTGTATATAATAATATAAAGATATCTCCTGTATGATGGGGACATAATATATTGTATATAATATAATAATACAAAGATATCTCCTGTATGATGGGGACATAATATATTGTATATAATAATATAAAGATATCTCCTGTATGATGGGGACATAATATATTGTATATAATAATATAAAGATATCTCCTGTATGATGGTGATATAATATATTGTATATAATAATATAAAGATATCTCCTGTATGATGGTGACATAATATATTGTATATAATAATATAAAGATATCTCCTGTATGATGGGGACATAATATATTGTATATAATAATATAAAGATATCTCCTGTATGATGGGGACATAATATATTGTATATAATAATATAAAGATATCTCCTGTATGATGGCAACATAATATATTGTATATAATAATATAAAGATATCTCCTGTATGATGGGGACATAATATATTGTATATAATAATATAAAGATATCTCCTGTATGATGATGACATAATATATTGTATATAATAATATAAAGATATCTCCTGTATGATGGTGACATAATATATTGTATATAATAATATAAAGATATCTCCTGTATGATGGCAACATAATATATTGTATATAATAATATAAAGATATCTCCTGTATGATGGCGACATAATATATTGTATATAATATAATAATATAAAGATATCTCCTGTATGATGGGGACATAATATATTGTATATAATATAATAATATAAAGATATCTCCTGTATGATGGGGACATAATATATTGTATATAATATAATAATATAAAGATATCTCCTGTATGATGGGGACATAATATATTGTATATAATAATATAAAGATATCTCCTGTATGATGGTGACATAATATATTGTATATAATATAATAATATAAAGATATCTCCTGTATGATGGTGACATAATATATTGTATATAATAATATAAAGATATCTCCTGTATGATGGTGACATAATATATTGTATATAATAATATAAAGATATCTCCTGTATGATGGTGACATAATATATTGTATATAATATAATAATATAAAGATATCTCCTGTATGATGGTGACATAATATATTGTATATAATATAATAATATAAAGATATCTCCTGTATGATGGTGACATAATATATTGTATATAATATAATAATATAAAGATATCTCCTGTATGATGGGGACATAATATATTGTATATAATAATATAAAGATATCTCCTGTATGATGGGGACATAATATATTGTATATAATAATATAAAGATATCTCCTGTATGATGGTGACATAATATATTGTATATAATAATATAAAGATATCTCCTGTATGATGGGGACATAATTTATTGTATATAATAATATAAAGATATCTCCTGTATGATGGGGACATAATATATTGTATATAATAATATAAAGATATCTCCTGTATGATGGGGACATAATATATTGTATATAATAATATAAAGATATCTCCTGTATGATGGGGACATAATATATTGTATATAATAATATAAAGATATCTCCTGTATGATGGTGACATAATATATTGTATATAATATAATAATATAAAGATATCTCCTGTATGATGGGGACATAATATATTGTATATAATAATATAAAGATATCTCCTGTATGATGGGGACATAATATATTGTATATAATAATATAAAGATATCTCCTGTATGATGGGGACATAATATATTGTATATAATAATATAAAGATATCTCCTGTATGATGGTGACATAATATATTGTATATAATAATATAAAGATATCTCCTGTATGATGGGGACATAATATATTGTATATAATATAATAATATAAAGATATCTCCTGTATGATGGGGACATAATATATTGTATATAATAATATAAAGATATCTCCTGTATGATGGGGACATAATATATTGTATATAATAATATAAAGATATCTCCTGTATGATGGTGACATAATATATTGTATATAATAATATAATGATATCTCCTGTATGATGGTGACATAATATATTGTATATAATAATATAAAGATATCTCCTGTATGATGGTGACATAATATATTGTATATAATAATATAAAGATATCTCCTGTATGATGGGGATATAATATATTGTATATAATAATATAAAGATATCTCCTGTATGATGGGGACATAATATATTGTATATAATATAATAATATAAAGATATCTCCTGTATGATGGGGACATAATATATTATATATAATAATATAAAGATATCTCCTGTATGATGGGGACATAATATATTGTATATAATATAAAGATATCTCCTGTATGATGGTGACATAATATATTGTATATAATATAATATAAAGATATCTCCTGTATGATGGTGACATAATATATTGTATATAATAATAATATAAAGATATCTCCTGTATGATGGTGACATAATATATTGTATATAATAATATAAAGATATCTCCTGTATGATGGTGACATAATATATTGTATATAATAATATAAAGATATCTCCTGTATGATGGGGACATAATATATTGTATATAATATAATAATATAAATATATCTCCTGTATGATGGGGACATAATATATTGTATATAATATAATAATATGAAGATATCTCCTGTATGATGGTGACATAATATATTGTATATAATAATATAAAGATATCTCCTGTATGATGGTGACATAATATATTGTATATAATAATATAAAGATATCTCCTGTATGATGGGGACATAATATATTGTATATAATAATATAATAATATAAAGATATCTCCTGTATGATGGGGACATAATATATTGTATATAATAATATAAAGATATCTCCTGTATGATGGGGACATAATATATTGTATATAATATAATAATATAAAGATATCTCCTGTATGATGGGGACATAATATATTGTATATAATAATATAATAATATAAAGATATCTCCTGTATGATGGGGACATAATATATTGTATATAATATAAAGATATCTCCTGTATGATGGTGACATAATATATTGTATATAATAATATAAAGATATCTCCTGTATGATGGGGACATTATATATTGTATATAATAATATAAAGATATCTCCTGTATGATGGTGACATAATATATTGTATATAATAATATAAAGATATCTCCTGTATGATGGGGACATAATATATTGTATATAATAATATAAAGATATCTCCTGTATGATGGGGACATAATATATTGTATATAATAATATAAAGATATCTCCTGTATGATGGGGACATAATATATTGTATATAATAATATAAAGATATCTCCTGTATGATGGGGACATAATATATTGTATATAATAATATAAAGATATCTCCTGTATGATGGGGACATAATATATTGTATATAATAATATAAAGATATCTCCTGTATGATGGGGACATAATATATTGTATATAATAATATAAAGATATCTCCTGTATGATGGTGACATAATATATTGTATATAATATAATAATATAAAGATATCTCCTGTATGATGGGGACATAATATATTGTATATAATAATATAAAGATATCTCCTGTATGATGGGGACATAATATATTGTATATAATAATATAAAGATATCTCCTGTATGATGGGGACATAATATATAGTATATAATAATATAAAGATATCTCCTGTATGATGGGGACATAATGTATTGTATATAATAATATAAAGATATCTCCTGTATGATGGGGACATAATATATTGTATAATATAATATAAAGATATCTCCTGTATGATGGGGACATAATATATAGTATATAATAATATAAAGATATCTCCTGTATGATGGGGACATAATGTATTGTATATAATATAAAGATATCTCCTGTATGATGGAAATATAACGTAGACAGATTGGTTATGTGAATCAATATATCATTTATTTGGAATATTCATTTCCCTTATAAGCAGAAAGCTTCAAAGTTAGAAAAATGCAAAATCTTCAATTTTTTCATCAAATTTTGGAATTTTTCACCAAGAAATGATGAAGTATCGACAAAAATTTACCACTAACATAAAGTAGAATATGTCACGAAAAAACTCTTGGAATCAGAATGAAAGGAAAAAGCATCAGAGATATTAAAGCTTAAAGTGACAGTGGTCAGATGTGCAAAAAACGCTCCCGTCCTTAGGGTCATAATGGGCTCCGTCCCCAAGGGGTTAAATCCACTGGTGCCAGAAAGTTAAACAGTTTGTAAATGAATTCTATTTAAATATTTTTTTTATCCTTCCAGTACTTATAAGCTGCTGTATAATACAGAGGAAGTCATTTCGTTTTGAATTTCTTTTCTGACTGACCACAGTGCTCTCTGCTGACACCTCTGTCCATGTCAGGAAGTGTCCAGAGCAGGATAGGTTTGCTATGGAGAATTGTTTCTGCTCTGGACAGTTCCTGACATGGACAGAGGTGTCAGCAGAGAGCACTGTGGTCAGACAGAAAAGAAATTCAAAACGAAAAAGAACTTCCTCCGTATTATACAGCAGCTGATAAGTAATGGAAGGATTAAGATTTTAAATACAAGTTATTTACAAATCTCTTTACTTTCTGGCACCAGTTGATTGAAAATAAATAAAAATGTTTTCCACTGGAGTGCCCCTTTAAAGAGACAGCGCAGATCCTATTGGTCCCGCCCTTCCATTACGTCAATTCTTTAAAGGGGGCGTGGTTTATCTACTCCACTGCTTTTCAACCATCCTTGAATGTTGTGACACGAGACACACACCCTTTCTGCGCGCCTAATAACCTGGACCAATGACGTTGCTGTTACTAAGCAGAACCTGGAGCTGTAGCCAATGAGAACTCTCGCATTTTCAGTTTCCGGGTAAGTTACAGTGAGGCAGCCAATGGGATTTCCAGCCGAAGAGAGGAGACGCAGCTTCTCAGCCAATCAGAAAAAAAGGATCGGCGGAGGCTCCCGTGGCGGCGGTAGGTTGATTCACGGGTCATTCTGTCCGGGGCCCCGGGGACGTATCACACCGGCGAGTGCTGCTTCCCTGTCCCCGTGCAGCCGCTGTCACCCGCTCCAGTTATCTTATCGCGATAGGCAGCTGTCACGAGTGGGCGGAGACACGTGGGGTCGAAATAACTGAGGATGAGGTCATCGGGTAATAATACCCCGCCCAAAGCCGGGGAGGGGGCAAATACTGCGGTGACCCCGGAGCACAATGTGACTAGAGGCATATAATGTGATAGAGCCCCGGAGAGGGGGGCAAGTGGGGGTGATATAGCCCCGGAGAGGGGGGCAAGTGGGGGTGATAGAGCCCCGGAGAGGGGGCAAGTGGGGGTGATAGAGCCCCGGAGAGGGGGCAAGTGGGGGTGATAGAGCCCCGGAGAGGGGGCAAGTGGGGGCAATAGAGCCCCGGAGAGGGGGCAAGTGGGGGCAATAGAGCCCCGGAGAGGGGGCAAGTGGGGGCAATAGAGCCCCGGAGAGGGGGGCAAGTGGGGGTGATAAAGCCCCGGAGAGGGGGGCAAGTGGGGGTGATAGAGCCCCGGAGAGGGGGCAAGTGGGGGTGATAGAGCCCCGGAGAGGGGGCAAGTGGGGGCAATAGAGCCCCGGAGAGGGGGCAAGTGGGGGTGATAGAGCCTCGGAGAGGGGGGCAAGTGGGGGTGATAGAGCCCCGGAGAGGGGGCAAGTGGGGGTGATAAAGCCCCGGAGATGGGGGGCAAGTGGGGGTTATAGATCCCCGGAGAGGAGAAGAGGGGGCAAATGGGGGTGATAGAGCCCCCGGAGAGGGGGGGCAAGTGGGGGTGATAGAGCCACCGGAGAGGGGGGGCAAGTGGGGGTGATAGAGCCCCCGGAGAGGGGGGGCAAGTGGGGGTGATAGAGCCCCCGGAGAGGGGGGGCAAGTGGGGGTGATAGAGCCCCCGGAGAGGGGGGGCAAGTGGGGGTGATAGAGCCCCCGGAGAGGGGGGGCAAGTGGGGGTGATAGAGCCCCCGGAGAGGGGGGGCAAGTGGGGGTGATAGAGCCCCCGGAGAGGGGGGGCAAGTGGGGGTGATAGAGCCCCCGGAGAGGGGGGGCAAGTGGGGGTTATAGATCCCCGGAGAGGAGAAGAGGGGGCAAATGGGGGTGATAGAGCCCCCGGAGAGGGGGGGCAAGTGGGGGTGATAGAGCCCCCGGAGAGGGGGGGCAAGTGGGGGTGATAGAGCCCCCGGAGAGGGGGGGGCAAGTGGGGGTGATAGAGCCCCCGGAGAGGGGGGGCAAGTGGGGGTGATAGAGCCCCCGGAGAGGGGGGGCAAGTGGGGGTGATAGAGCCCCCCGGAGAGGGGGGGCAAGTGGGGGTGATAGAGCCCCCCGGAGAGGGGGGGGCAAGTGGGGGTGATAGAGCCCCCCGGAGAGGGGGGGGCAAGTGGGGGTGATAGAGCCCCCCGGAGAGGGGGGGGCAAGTGGGGGTGATAGAGCCCCCCGGAGAGGGGGGGGCAAGTGGGGGTGATAGAGCCCCCCGGAGAGGGGGGGGCAAGTGGGGGTGATAGAGCCCCCCGGAGAGGGGGGGGCAAGTGGGGGTGATAGAGCCCCCCGGAGAGGGGGGGGGCAAGTGGGGGTGATAGAGCCCCCCGGAGAGGGGGGGGCAAGTGGGGGTGATAGAGCCCCCCGGAGAGGGGGGGGCAAGTGGGGGTGATAGAGCCCCCCGGAGAGGGGGGGGCAAGTGGGGGTGATAGAGCCCCGGAGAGGGGGCAAGTGGGGGTGATAGAGCCCCGGAGAGGGGGCAAGTGGGGGTGATAGAGCCCGCAGAGGAGAAGAGGGGGCAAGTGGGGGTGATAGAGCGCCGGAGAGGGGGCAAGTGGGGGTGATAGAGCCATGTTGGGTGGGGGGGGGGGGGTGTTAACGAGGATGATGGGGCCAGTTAGGGTAACAGAGCCCCACAGGGAACAGGTGAGGGTTAAAAGGCCTCACACTTGGGCAAGTTAGGGTGCCCAACTAGCCTCTCTGTCCTCTGATGATCAGCGGCTCCCACCCCTCTGAGCCCTCCCTCTGACCCCTCTGAGCCCTCCCTCTGACCCCTCTGACCCCTCCCTCTGACCCCTCTGTGTCCCTCAATCCCATAGAGTTAAATGGAGTTTCAGGGCTTGTGTGACCCCATTGAAGTGATCTGGGAAAACCCTTAAATTCCCTGAATTGCTCCTCAATGTGTCATCCCTGGGGGCTGAGGGGTTAATAATATTCCTTATTTTATGTGCTCTCAATATACTGGTGACTGTGTACATGATGAATAATGTCCACATACCGCAGAAACCTATAGAACAATCGTGTGGGGCGTGACTGTCCCCCCCCCCCCCAGGGGCTCAGGGCGTGACGGTCCCCCCCCCCAGGGGCTCGGGGCGTGACTGTCCCCCCCAGGGGCTCGGGGCGTGACTGTCCCCCCAGGGGCTCGGGGCGTGACTGTCCCCCCCAGGGGCTCGGGGTGTGACTGTCCCCCCCAGGGGCTCGGGGTGTGACTGTTCCCCCCAGGAGCTCGGGGCGTGACTGTCCCCCCAGGGGCTCGGGGCGTGACTGTCCCCCCCAGGGGCTCGGGGCGTGACTGTCCCCCCCAGGGGCTCGGGGCGTGACTGTCCCCCTCCAGGGGCACCCTACATTATTGGCCGTGTAGTGATGTCTCTTTTGGTCCTCTAGGTCCTGTATTCAGGAGGGGATGGCTGAGGACGTGCTTTATGAAAACATTTCTAAAAAGGGAGGACTGACAGCCGGAGACGCCCAGGAGGAGACCGAGCCCAGCAATCTCCTGCAGAAACTGCGCAACCGCATCTCGTGAGTATCTGTGATTCACCAAAGAGCTGACACTCTACAGCCCCAGTCCCTGTCATTGCCTTAAAGGAGTTCTCCAACTGAAATCTATTATCCCCCGCTGTGCCCGGGCTGTAGAACTATACATAATAAACTTTCACTTACCTGCCTATGATCCCCGTTGTTCCGATATCGCCGCCCGTGCTCCGGTCCCTGTCAGCTTCCTCCTCCTGCGGGTCGGTGACTTCACTCTGCGCTCAGCCTATCAGCGGCTGCGACGGGACATTGCTGCGCAGAGTGAAGTCACCGACCCGCAGGAAGTGGAAGAGACCGGAGAACGGGCGGCGATATCAGAACAACGGGGATCGTAGGCAGGTAAGTGAAAGTTTTTTATGTATAGTTTTACAGCCCGGGCACAGCGGGGGTTAAAAGTTTTAGCTTAGAGAACTCCTTTAATGTTGTCTTCTTTTCCTTCAACAGGAAATCTGTTCAGAGTAAGGTGGACAGTATACTGGTAGGTGTCTCCTCCCCCCCCCCCCCCACAAGGTGGAAGTGACGGCGCTGACCCCCTTTATGCTTCTCTTATGCTACAGGGAGATGTTCAGAAGTTGTCGGATTATGACAAACTTTACCTATATCTGCAGCTCCCGCCAGGACCCAGTGGCCCGGAGAAAAGGTTTGTGCAGTGACTAATGTTCCTTGGTAATGCTGCGGGGGCGGAGGACACCGGTGTACACGGAAGCATCTAGAGGATGGGTACAGTTCTGTGAAAAATGTTTCATTTCAGACTACTTTTTTCATAGCACGGTGTCCATAAAGTCCTCCCATTATAGAAGCACTACGCAAGGTAGTCCAAAAATCTGGTAAAAATGCTGCAGAAGTAGACTATTGCATAACCAGTTAGGTTGCAGCACCTTCTGTATTCATTCCTGGTCTGCTCCTCTGCCTATGACATTGTTCAGCACAAGGCAGCCTGCTGTAACCACACCACATTCTTCCCACACATATATATGTATATGACGGAGATGGTGGTGTAGGCTGGAGGGGCTTGTCAGAGGTTATGACATCACTCAGGGGGCGGGGCTAGATACATGATCCAGCTATATGCCTCCTGAGACAGCAGAGGATGATAATGTGTCGTCTTGAGAAAAAGGTAGATAACACCATGCTGACAATAAGAGGGCTACACAACTTCCTGTCAGGAGAGCGAGGGGAGCCAGGGATCTGTTGAGACAACACCATACTGACAATAAGAGGGCTACACAACTTCCTGTCAGGAGAGCGAGGGATCTGTTGAGACAACACCACACTGACAATGAGAGGAGGGGGAAGCCAGGACAATTAGTGATAACACTTTATTAGTAAGTTTTATAAATTGGGGTGATGGTCCGAAATACAGTTTTCTGAAGCTGGAATACCCCTTTAAATGAATGGTTGTGAGGTGCAATACCAGACACATCCCATGGAAAGAGAGGCGCTGTTTCTGGGCTACACAATGCAGATGTGAGCCCCCCAGACTGTGTGGTGTCAGGAATCTTGTTGGTTTGGTGTGATGCAGTCAGTAATGGACTCTTTGTATCTGAGCAGCCTGGACGTGAGCTCTGTGACCACGGCTGAACATATGCATGCCTGCACGTGGATCCGCAACCACCTGGAGGAGCACACGGACACCTGCTTACCCAAACAGGACGTGTACGATGCCTATAAGTGAGTATAGTGCCGGCTCCGGCCCGTGGATGCCGATCGCCTCATCACTAACCTCCGTATTGTCTTTGTAGACGTTACTGTGACAACCTGTGCGGGAGACCCCTCAGCGTGGCCAACTTCGGGAAGATCATCCGAGAGATATTCCCTAATATCAAGGCGAGGAGGCTGGGAGGGAGAGGACAGTCCAAATATCCTTCCAGTAAATGCTCACAGGGGAGGGTGCTGGGTGCTGGGAGCCATAATGTTCTTGTCCGTGTCGCTTTCCTTAACTACGTGAACGTATTGCTACAGCGGACTGAGGAGGAAGAGCATGGTGAGCATGCCGCCTTTACCCAGCTTGGACCTGAAGATGACAGAAAGTGTAAGCGGACCCCCACCACTTGTCAGTGACCCCACATTGTCTCCCCCCTGCTTACAATGTCTATGTATATCTCCACAGTCAGAGCTGCCCCCTGCAGTGTCCTGTGTCTCTCTGTATATATCCTCAGCGTGTCTCTCTCTGTATATATCCTCAGCGTGTCTCTCTCTATGTATATATCCTCAGCGTGTCTCTCTCTATGTATATATCCTCAGCGTGTCTCTCTCTGTGTATATATCCTCAGCGTGTCTCTCTCTGTGTATATATCCTCAGCGTGTCTCTCTCTCTGTATATATCCTCAGCGTGTCTCTCTCTGTGTATATATCCTCAGCGTGTCTCTCTCTGTGTATATATCCTCAGCGTGTCTCTGTGTATATATCCTCAGCGTGTCTCTCTCTCTCTGTATATATCCTCAGCGTGTCTCTCTCTCTGTATATATCCTCAGCGTGTCTCTCTCTCTGTATATATCCTCAGCGTGTGTCTCTCTGTGTATATATCCTCAGCGTGTCTCTCTCTGTGTATATATCCTCAGCGTGTCTCTCTCTGTGTATATATCCTCAGCGTGTCTCTCTCTGTGTATATATCCTCAGCGTGTCTCTCTCTGTGTATATATCCTCAGCGTGTCTCTCTCTGTGTATATATCCTCAGCGTGTCTCTCTCTGTGTATATATCCTCAGCGTGTCTCTCTCTGTGTATATATCCTCAGCGTGTCTCTCTCTGTGTATATATCCTCAGCGTGTCTCTCTCTGTGTATATATCCTCAGCGTGTCTCTCTCTGTGTATATATCCTCAGCGTGTCTCTCTCTGTGTATATATCCTCAGCGTGTCTCTCTCTGTGTATATATCCTCAGCGTGTCTCTCTCTGTGTATATATCCTCAGCGTGTCTCTCTCTGTGTATATATCCTCAGCGTGTCTCTCTCTGTGTATATATCCTCAGCGTGTCTCTCTCTGTGTATATATCCTCAGCGTGTCTCTCTCTGTGTATATATCCTCAGCGTGTCTCTCTCTCTCTCTGTATATATCCTCAGCGTGTCTCTCTCTGTGTATATATCCTCAGCTTGTCTCACTCTCTCTCTGTATATATCCTCAGCGTGTCTCTCTCTGTATATATTTTCAGTGTGTCTCTCTGTATATATCCTCAGCGTGTCTCTCTCTGTATATATTTTCAGTGTGTCTCTCTGTATATATCCTCAGCGTGTCTCTCTCTGTATATATTTTCAGTGTGTCTCTCTGTATATATCCTCAGCGTGTCTCTCTCTGTATATCTCCGCCCCCTGCAGTGTCTTGTGTGTGTGTGTGTGTGTGTGTATATATCCTCAGCGTGTCTCTCGCTCTCTGTATATATATATATCCTCAGCGTGTGTGTCTCTCTCTCTGTGTATATATCCTCAGTGTGTCTCTCTCTCTCTGTATATATTTTCAGCGTGTCTCTCTCTCTCTCTCTCTGTATATATCCTCAGCGTGTCTCTCTCTGTATATATTTTCAGCGTGTCTCTCTGTATATATCCTCAGCGTGTCTCTCTCTCTCTCTGTATATATATATATCCTCAGCGTGTGTGTCTCTTTCTCTCTGTGTATATATCCTCAGTGTGTCTCTCTCTTTGTATATATTTTCAGCGTGTCTCTCTCTCTCTCTCTCTCTCTCTGTATATATATCCTCAGCGTGTCTCTCTCTGTATATATTTTCAGCGTGTCTCTCTCTGTGTATATATCCTCAGCGTGTCTCTCTCTGTATATATTTTCAGCGTGTCTCTCTCTGTGTATATATCCTCAGCGTGTCTCTCTCTCTGTATATATTTTCAGTGTGTCTCTCTGTATATATCCTCAGCGTGTCTCTCTCTCTGTATATATCCTCAGCGTGTCTCTCTGTATATATCCTCAGCGTGTCTCTCTCTCTCTGTATACATCCTCAGCGTGTCTCTCTCTCTGTATATATCCTCAGCGTGTCTCTCTCTCTGTATATATCCTCAGCGTGTCTCTCTGTATATATCCTCAGCGTGTCTCTCTCTCTGTATATATTTTCAGCGTGTCTCTGTATATTTCCGCAGTCAGAGCTGACGGACCTGGTCCAGTCTTATAACAATGATGTGATAAACGCCTCCTGCGCCCTCATCTGTAACTGGGCGGAGAAGATCCTGAAGAGATCCTTCAACAACGTGGTGGAGGTGGCGCAGTTCCTCATTCAGCAGCATATTATTAACCCCCGCAGTGCCAACGCCGAGCTGGTCCTGTCCATGGTTCTCTCAGGTGGGCCTCCTACCTCTTCCTCCCGTTTCTTCGTTCCGTTTCCCGATTTCATGGCTTCTCTCTTTTCGGAGCAGACAGTTCTCAGAGTGCGGGTCAGAAGGTTCAGAAGCCATCAGAAGTGGCGGGGAATAAGCAGCCGGGGTCTCCTGACAGCAGCGGGGCAGACGCAGCTGCCAAGGTGTGTGCGGGGGTCTCTGTGGGGTGGGCCCCTGGGGTGTTGATGAGGATTTCAGGTCTATGTTACTGTGTTATGTAACTTATTGTCATGATTTTGTTTTCAGAACAAGAAGACCACCACCACCCATCCCGGCAGCCCCCCCCAGGTGAAGAAGCGCCCCCCAGAACCTCAGAAGCCAGCCAACAGCCCTCAGGTTGATGCCCTGGTAGCCCGTCTCCCTGTCCTGTTACCCCGACTTCCCACAGAAGAGAAGTACGTCGGCTCCAGCCCCCCGGTGCGATTTAACCCCCCAGTCCTGGCATCGAGTCTGATCCCTGGACAACTTAAAGTGTCCCCCTTACCCTTCACACACGGGGTGCCCCTGACAGTAACTGGAATGAATGGGACTGGACTGGTGTCTCAGCCGGTGGCACCCCCAGTCATCAGCATGATTCTACCCGACATGAGTAACCTCGAATCTCTCGGCAAAACCAACCAGAACGGCAGTAAGGACTTTGCAGTCTCAGGCGGCGCAGTCGACAGTAAAGGAGCCAAACGTCTCGCGTCGTCTGCCCTAATGTCTACAGAGGACAGACAGTCCAAACGGAAGCGGGGGCGCCCGAGAAAGATGGACGCTTCTCAGAGTATTCCCGCTAAATCACCTTCCCAAGCAAATATGGCTCAAGGGAGGGCTGTGGGCACCCCCGCCTCAGAGCAGAGGAAAGACAGTGAATGGGAGTCCAGTGCCCCTTCAGTGGGTCAAGACCGGACCGCCATGACTGCGTCACACAGGACGGTAGATACAGTGGAAGCCACGGCAGACACCAAGGTGACCACAGAGACTGTCCCGAACCAGGTTAGTGTCATCCAAGATGGCCGACAGAGCTTGGCGCAGCGGACTGTACGACCCGGGGACACCCAGAAGTGGCAGCCATGTTCTGATGAGACCCCTAGCATTGGGCAGGCGGAATGAGGGGTGACCCTGGAGCCCCTCCACCCAGATCACCCGCTACCTTGTGTCACCCCATAAACTGTCTACTCATCAGAGCCGGGTGCAGGACAAGAGCCATATCCTCTCGACTATGACATCATCACCATCTGTATACAGGAGTCCGCTTGTCCATCTTTGTATCATGTGTTAACTCTTCACTGATTGGGTAATATGAGATTTCTAACAAACAGCCATGGCTGGCGTGCTCATTTCAGGGTTGGTGTTGTACTAGTGCTGGGCGATGACCAAAAATGGAAATCACGGTATTTTTCTAAATTATGGCGGTTTCACGGTATTTAATGTTTTTTTTTTTTTTCATGCACCACTGGGGGTTAACCTCATTTTCTAATAATTTAGTCAGTAAATTGCCTTACAATGACCTATTTCACTGTCATGAGTACTGAATATTGTAGGTAACATTAATGTTCGCACTGGTATTATGGCACAGCAATTAGAGAATAAAAGATAAAAAAAAAACTTTATTTACATCATGAAAACATAACAAAATATGAAAGAATAAGTACAGCAGAACAATGGTGGGTATATGAGCAGGCGATATGAACACGTGTATGGTGTCCTGGGCAGCTATATAGAGACTACAATAGAAGTACCGTGATCCCTCAACATACAATGGGAATCCCTTCCAAATGGACCATCGTTTGTTGAAACCATCGTATGTTGAGGGATCCGTGCAATGTACAGTATAGGACAGTGGTCTACAACCTGTGGTCCTCCAGATGTTGCAAAACTACAACACCCAGCATGCCCGGACAGCCAACGGCTGTCCGGGCATGCTGGGAGTTGTAGTTTTGCAACATCTGGAGGTCCGCAGGTTGAAGACCATTGTTAGAGGAAGTTGTACTCACCTGTCCCCGCCGCTCCGGACCATCACCGCTGCCCGGGATGTTGCTGTCCATCACTGTCACCGCGTCCCCGACGCTCCGGCAAGGCCTCTGCTTCCCCGGCATCCACGCTCTCCATCGCCGCCATCACGTCGCTACGCACGCGGCTCCTATTGGATGACGGGACGGCGTGCGCAGCGACGTGATGACGACAATGGAGAGCGCCGACGATGCAGAGGATCCCGAAGAGGACGCGCCGGAGCCCCGAGGACAGGTAAGTGATCGTCAGCGGACCACACGGGGCACCGTAAACGCCTATCCGGTGGTAGCTGAAGCAGTCTGCGCTGAGGGATAGCCGTTTATGCGATGGCCCCGACATACAAAAGCATCATATGTTGATGCTGCCTCCGAGAGGCCATCGCATGTTGAAATGATCGTAGGTCGGGGCCATCGTAGGTCGGGGGGTCACTGTATGTATGTATATATATATATATGGTATGTCGGGGCCATCGTAGGTCAAGGAGTCACTGTATAAGGCATCAAGCGAAAAGAAACGATCGTTTCGCTTTCTAAAGTGCTTCCTCAGGAAGCGAAACGATGGTTGCAGTCTGGTGGGTCTGGTCTGCACCCTGCATTTTTCTGTGATTTGTCTCTATGAGATGTGAACTATTGATTTCGGCTGAAGCCCTTTTGCCTTATACTTCTATTGTAGTCTCTATATAGCTGCCCAGGACACCATACACGTGTTCATATCGCCGGCTCATATACCCACCATTGTTCTGCTGTACTCTGGTGCCGTCTGCTCCTTTCTTCTGTATTATTCTTTCATTTGATGTTTCATATTTTGTTAAGTTTTCATGATCTAAATAAAGTTTTTTTTACATTTTTTATTCTCTAATTGCTGTGCTTAAATCTTTATTTATTGGTGTATTGAGTTTCATGCAGTTACTTACCTAGGAGTAAGGTCTTTTTTTTTTAAATTTTTTTGGTGCTTACAAGTATTATGGCCCCACAAAATGTTGCTGTTCCCAAAGAGGTGTCAATCCTAATTGTAATGAAGTGAAGGAATCCGAATCCTTGACTGTTGCATTCAAAACACAAAACCTTTATTGTGCATGTTTAGTAACTTGAAAAAAACTTTTTTTTTAAAGGGTTACTCCCACCCTAGACATCTTATCCCCTATCCAAAGGATAGGGGATAAGATGTCTGATTGCGTGACGCCCCCTCCCATAGACTTGCATTGAGGGGATGGGCATGATGTCACACGGGGGCGGAGTCCTGAAGTCACGGACTTCCGTTCCCGGAGTCACGACTCACCCTCCAGAGGTTCCGGTGAGAACACAGGTGGGTGCCGCATGCAATAATGTGGGGGTCCCCAGCGGCGGGACCCCCGCGATCAGACATCTTATCCCCTATCCTTTGGATAGGGGATAAGATGTCTAGGGTGGGAGTACCCCTTTAAATCAACTGGCTACACAATGTAAACAATACGTCCCATGTAACTGTGAAGACTTCTTTATCCACTGACTATTCATTATGGCAACAGCCATATAAAAAAATAGGAAAGGTGTACAACATGCAATAAAGGGGTACTCCGGTGGAAAACCTTTTTTTTTATATCAACTGGTGCCAGAAAGTTAAACAGATTTGTAAATTGCTTCTGTTAAAAAATCTTAATCCTTCCAGTACTACTTAGCGGCTGTATACTACAGAGGAAATGCTTTTCTTTTTGGATTTCTCTTCTGTCATGACCACAGTGCTCTCTGCTGACCTCTGCTGTGCATTTTAGGAACTGTCCTGAGCAGGAGAAAATCCCCATAGCAAACATATGCTGCTCTGGACAGTTCCTAAAATGTGCAGCAGAGAAAATCATGCAAATGTGATTTTCTCCGATCACCGACATGGGGGGAGGGGGGGGGGGGGGCTCAGGACCCCCCTGGGTGATGTGCCGGGGCGCCTGCTGAATGATTTCAGCAGGCATCCCAATCTGGTCCCCAACCGGCTAGCGGCGGGGACTGGAATTCCCACGGGTGTATCCATACGCCCTCAGTCCTTAAGGACTTTAAAACGGGGGCGTATGGATATGTCCGCCGTCCTTAACAGGTTAAGACCCCGCTGAACCCTGACCCACCTTGGTGCCTCCAGGACTTCATATCTTGCCAACTGAGGACCAAATGCCTGGATTTTTTTGTCCGCTTTCAGAACCGGAGTAATTGCGCTCTCCTGGTCGAGTATTCTTTGTATCATCATGTGATCCCCACCCGGTGGGTGTCGCAGTTGTGATCATGTGCTTTGGGAGACCCCGTTCATCCTGAGCCATGGCCAGGTCCCTGGTGCCACAATTTTTTTTAGCAGACTCCAACTGCGCGTTGTATGCGGTCATGGTTCACACCGCTCTGTAAAAACGACAAGAAACAATGTTATTTGGTAATGTTAAATTAACGCACACAAACGATTCCAATAAACCCACACGGGGTAAGTTACAAATAAATCTCACATGACAAGTCATATTAACCTCTTAATGACAATGGACGTAAATGTACGTCATGGTGCCATGGTACTTAACGCAACATGATGTACATTTATGCTCCGGTGCTCACGTCATGCACGGCAGGTCCCGGCTGGTATCAGCAGCCAGGGACACGCCAGTTATGGCCGCCATTAACCCCTCAGATGCCGTAATCAATACAGATCACGACATCTGCGGCAGTGCGGTACTTTAAATAGATGATCGGATTGCCCACAGCGCTGCCGCAGGGATACGATCATGCAGCATGGCGGCCAGAGATCCCCCTCACCTGGCTCTGGCCGTCTTCTGCTCTGGTCTGAGATCGAGCCGATAGCACTGATCAGTGTTAGCAATTAAATGATTGCTATAAATAGTCCCCTTTTTATGGGAGGAGGGGAATTTTCACATTTTTATTTAAATTTATTTTTTTTTTTTACACTTTAATAGTCTCCTATGGGGACTATTAAAGTGTAAAAAAAAAAAATTTCAATAAAAATGTGAAAATTCCCCTCCCCCAATAAAAAGGTAAAATGTCTGTTTTTTTTTTTAGGTAAAATGGAAAAAAACAAACAAACAACAATACACATATTTGGTATAGCCGCATGTGTAAAAGTCTGAACTATTAAAATATATTGTTAATTATCCCGTACGGTGAACATCGTAAACATAAAAATATATTTTTTTAAATCAAATTGCTGCTTTTTTTTGTCATATTTTATTCCCCAAAAAATAAAAAAAAAGTAAAACCTAAGCAAAAGTGATACCGATAAAAACTACAGATCATGACGCAAAAAAATTTCCCTTATTTCGCCCCATATACGGAAAAATGAGAAAGTTATAGGTGGTCAAAATAGGGCAATTTCAAACCTACTCATTTTGTTAGAATAGTTTGAGATTTTTTTAAGCCGTACAATTATAGAAAAGCGAATAACATGGGGATCATGGGAAAAACGAAAATGCAAAAATAAAATTGGTCTAGTCCTTAAAGGGGTACTCCCGCCCTAGACATCTTATCAGATAAGATGTCTGAACGTGGGGGTCCTGCCGCTGGGGACCCCCACATTATTGTATGCAGCACCCACCTGTGTTCTCACCGGAACCGCTGGAGGGTCTGAGTCGCGACTCCGGGAACGGAAGTCCGTGATGTCAGGACTCCGCCCCCGTGTGATGTCACGCCCGTCCCCTCAATGCAAGTCTGTGGGAGGGGGCGTGACGGCCAGGCCGGGCCCGTCCCCTCAATGCAAGTCTATGGGAGGGGGTGTGACAGCTGGGCCGGGCCCGTCCCCTCAATGCAAGTCTATGAGAGGGGGCGTGACGGCTGGGCCGGGCCCGTCCCCTCAATGCAAGTCTATGGGAGGGGGCGTGACGGCCGGGCCAATAAATGATACATTGATTCACATATACAATCTGTCTACTTGACGTTTCCATCATAAAGTTGAGATGTTTTTACTTTTGGACGACATCAGAGGCTTCAACGTTCAGCAGCAATTTCCAAAACCGGAATATTTCCGGGACCAGTTCAGTTTTGAAGTGGATTTGAGAGGCCTTCATATTAGAAATACCCCATAAATGACCCCATTATAGAAACTGCACCCCTCAAAGTATCCAAAATGACATTCAGAAAGTTTGTTAACCCTTTAGGTGTTTCACAGGAATAGCAGCAAAGTGAAGGAGAAAATTCAAAATCTTCATTTTTTACACTCGCATGTTCTTGTAGACCCAGTTTTTGAATTTTTACAAGGGATAATAGGCGAAAAGGCCCCCAAAATTTGTAACCCAATTTCTGCTGAGTAAGGAAATATCTTATGTGTGGATGTAAAGTGCTTTGTGGGCGCACTAGAGGGCTCTGAAGGGAAGGAGCAACAATGGGATTTTGCAGGCATCCCTCCGGTTAGCGGCAGGGACCGGAATTCCCACGGGTGTACAGGTACGCCCTTGGTCTAAGTACAGGGATGTATGAGGGCTAATTTTTAGCGCTTTGGTCTGTACTTTTTTTTCGGTACCATTCTTGTTTTATTGGGACTTTTAGATCACTTTTTATTATTTATGGCATATGAAGTGACCCAAAAGACGCAATATTGGAGTTTACTATTTTTTTTACGTGTACACCATCCGCCGTGCAATTTAATTTAACATTATTTTTTAATAGTTCAGACATTAACACATTCGGCGATACCACATACTTAAAGGGGTACTCCGGTGAAAACTTTTTTCTTTTAAATCAACTGGCTCCGGAAAGTTAAACAGATTTTTACATGACTTCTATTAAAAAATCTTAATCCTTCCTGTACTTATTAGCTGCTAAATACTACAGAGGAAATTCTTTTCTTTTTGGAATTCTCTCTGATGACATCACGAGCACAGTTCTCTTTGCTGACGTTATTATAATAATAATAACAAGTCTTCATTTATTGTTGTCCTTAGTGGGATTTGAACCCAAGGCCTTAGTATACATCTGCTATACATCTGCTATGCACGGTTGCTAAAATGGACAGATATGTCAGCAGAGAGCACTGTGCTCGTGATGTCATCAGTGTTCCAATAAGAAAGGAATTTCCTCTGTAGCATTCAGCAGCTAATAAGTACTGGAATGATTAAGATTTTTTTAAATAGAAGTAATTTACAAATATGTTTAACTTTCTGGCACCAGTTGATTTAAAAGAAAAAAGGTTTTCACCGGAGTACCCCTTTAAGGTTTTTTTTTACATTATTTTAGTAAAAAAAATGGGAATGGGGGGATCAAGCTTTTATTAGGGAAGGGGTTAATGGAAAGGAGTTAAAAAAAAATAAAAACTTTTTTTATTACACTTTTACTTTTTGTTATAGCTCCCATAGAGTATGTGCAGACTGCAGAGCATTACACCCTAGGATCTGTAGAAGACCCAACGGTGCAGTGCTCTGCAGTCTGCACATACCCCCTAGCAGTGTGTGTGTATGTACATTCCTATACAGGTGGGGGTATATGCAGAGCATTTCACCCTTGTGTGAAGTACAGACTAGGGTGCAATGCTCTGCACATACCCCCACCTGTATAGGAATTTACACACACTGCTATACACTTGGGAGGGTATATGCAGACTGCAGAGCATTGCACCTAAAGTCTGTCCACATGGGACTGCAGAGCATTGCACCCTAAGGTCTGTAGAAGACCCTCGGGTGCAATGCTCTGTCTGCAGTCTTCTCCCCCCATGTGTATAGCAGTGCAGAGCAGACACAGATGGGAGGATCGCTGACCACCTATCTTTACCTACTGAAAGGGGCCGGCGGCGGCATTGGTGAGCGAAGATGCCAGGACGGGCTGAGCGGGGAAGGAATAGCGGCAGGAGGAGACCCACCCTGGTGAGTGATTGGTGAATGTACTTGGAGGGTGGGGCTGCCACTGAGTCTGCGGGACAGCGCACCTGACCGCCCGCGGCAGCCTCCTGACAGGTAGTGCGGTACATGAAATATTCTTATTGTGAAAGAAAAAAATGTGTGTTTGGTATGAACCGGTATACAGGCCAACACTATGTACAGATGAAATGTGCCCATCCACAGGGGGCGCTGTCTGTACGGTCTCCTGAGCCTATAATCCTGTCCACAGGGGGCGCTGTCTGTAGGGTCTCCTGAGCCTATAATCCTGTCCACAGGGGGCGCTGTCTGTAGGGTCTCCTGAGCCTATAATCCCGTCCACAGGGGGGGGGCGCTGTCTGTAATCTCCTGAGCCTATAATCCCGTCCACAGGGGGCGCTGTCTGTAATTTCCTGAGCCTATAATCCCGTCCACAGGGGGCACTGTCTATAATCTCCTGAGCCTATATTCCCGTCCACAGGGGGCGCTGTCTGTAATCTCCTGAGCCTATAATCCCGTCCACAGGGGGCGCTGTCTGTAAAGTCTCCTGAGCCTATAATTCCGTCCACAGGGGGCGCTATCTGTAAAGTCTCCTGAGCCTATAATCCTGTCCACATGGGGCGCTGTCTGTAATCTCCTGAGCCTATAATCCTGTCCACAGGGGGCGCTGTCTGTAATCTCATGATCCTATAATCCTGTCCACAGGGGGCGCTGTCTGTAATCTCCTGAGCCTATAATCCTGTCCACAGGGGGCGCTGTCTGTAATCTCATGATCCTATAATCCTGTCCACAGGGGGCGCTGTCTGTAAAGTCTCCTGAGCCTATAATCCTGTCCACAGGGGGCGCTGTCTGTAATGTCTCCTGAGCCTATAATCCCATCCACAGGGGGCGCTGTCTGTAAAGTCTCATGAGCCTATAATCCCGTCCACAGGGGGCGCTGTCTGTAAAGTCTCCTGAGCCTATAATCCTGTCCACAGGGGGCGCTGTCTGTAATCTCCTGAGCCTATAATCCTGTCCACAGGGGGCGCTGTCTGTAATCTCCTGAGCCTATAATCTTGTCCACAGGGGGCGCTGTCTGTAAGGTCTCCTGAGTCTATAATCCCGTCCACAGGGGGCGCTGTCTGTAATCTCCTGAGCCTATAATCCCATCCACAGGGGGCGCTGTCTGTAAAGTCTCCTGAGCCTATAATCCCATCCACAGGGGGCGCTGTCTGTAAAGTCTCATGAGCCTATAATCCTGTCCACAGGGGGCGCTGTCTGTAATCTCCTGAGCCTATAATCCTGTCCACAGGGGGCGCTGTCTGTAAGGTCTCCTGAGCCTATAATCCCATCCACAGGGGGCGCTGTCTGTAATCTCCTGATCCTATAATCCTGTCCACAGGGGGCGCTGTCTGTAATCTCCTGATCCTATAATCCTGTCCACAGGGGGCGCTGTCTGTAATCTCCTGAGCCTATAATCCTGTCCACAGGGGGCGCTGTCTGTAATCTCCTGAGCCTATAATCTTGTCCACAGGGGGCGCTGTCTGTATTCTCATGAGCCTATAATCCCGTCCACAGTGGGCGCTGTCTGTAAGGTCTCCTGAGCCTCTAATCCCGTCCACAGGGGGCGCTGTCTGTAATCTCCTGAGTCTATAATCCTGTCCACAGGGGGCGCTGTCTGTAATCTCCTGAGTCTATAATCCTGTCCACAGGGGGCGCTGTCTGTAATCTCCTGAGTCTATAATCCTGTCCACAGGGGGCGCTGTCTGTAATCTCCTGAGTCTATAATCCCGTCCACAGGGGGCGCTGTCTGTAATCTCCTGAGTCTATAATCCTGTCCACAGGGGGGCGCTGTCTGTAATCTCCTGAACTAATAATCCTGTCCACAGGGGGCGCTGTCTGTAATCTCCTGAACTAATAATCCTGTCCACAGGGGGCGCTGTCTGTAATCTCCTGAACTAATAATCCTGTCCACAGGGGGCGCTGTCTGTAATCTCCTGAGTCTATAATCCCATCCACAGGGGGCGCTGTCTGTAAAGTCTCCTGAGCCTATAATCCAGAGGTCTGACCTGCTCTCTTCTGATCGGTGGTGGGCCCAGAGGTCTGACCTGCTCTCTCCTGATCAGTGGTGGGCCCAGAGGTCTGACCTGCTCTCTTCTGATCAGTGGTGGGCCCAGAGGACTGACCTGCTCTCTTCTGATCGGTGGTGGGCCCAGACGTCTGACCTGCTCTCTTCTGATCAGTGGTGGGCCCAGAGGTCTGACCTGCTCTCTTCTGATCAGTGGTGGGCCCAGAGGTCTGACCTGCTCTCTTCTGATCAGTGGTGGGCCCAGAGCTCTGACCTGCTCTCTTCTGATCAGTGGTGGGCCCAGAGGTCTGACCTGCTCTCTTCTGATCAGTGGTGGGCCCAGAGGTCTGACCTGCTCTCTTCTGATCAGTGGTGGGCCCAGAGCTCTGACCTGCTCTCTTCTGATCAGTGGTGGGCCCAGAGGTCTGACCTGCTCTCTCCTGATCAGTGGTGGGCCCAGAGGTCTGACCTGCTCTCTTCTGATCAGTGGTGGGCCCAGAGCTCTGACCTGCTCTCTTCTGATCAGTGGTGGGCCCAGAGGTCTGACCTGCTCTCTTCTGATCAGTGGTGGGCCCAGAGGTCTGACCTGCTCTCTCCTGATCAGTGGTGGGCCCAGAGGTCTGACCTGCTCTCTCCTGATCAGTGGTGGGCCCAGAGGTCTGACCTGCTCTCTCCTGATCAGTGGTGGGCCCAGAGGTCTGACCTGCTCTCTTCTGATCAGTGGTGGGCCCAGAGCTCTGACCTGCTCTCTTCTGATCAGTGGTGGGCCCAGAGGTCTGACCTGCTCTCTCCTGATCAGTGGTGGGCCCAGAGGTCTGACCTGCTCTCTTCTGATCAGTGGTGGGCCCAGAGGTCTGACCTGCTCTCTTCTGATCAGTGGTGGGCCCAGAGGTCTGATCTGCTCTCTCCTGATCAGTGGTGGGCCCAGAGGTCTGACCTGCTCTCTTCTGATCAGTGGTGGGCCCAGAGCTCTGACCTGCTCTCTTCTGATCAGTGGTGGGCCCAGAGGTCTGACCTGCTCTCTTCTGATCAGTGGTGGGCCCAGAGCTCTGACCTGCTCTCTCCTGATCGGTGGTGGGCCCAGAGGTCTGACCTGCTCTCTTCTGATCGGTGGTGGGCCCAGAGGTCTGACCTGCTCTCTTCTGATCGGTGGTGGGCCCAGACGTCTGACCTGCTCTCTCCTGATCAGTGGTGGGCCCAGAGGTCTGACCTGCTCTCTTCTGATCAGTGGTGGGCCCAGAGGTCTGACCTGTTCTCTTCTGATCAGTGGTGGGCCCAGAGGTTTGACCTGCTCTCTTCTGATCAGTGGTGGGCCCAGAGGTCTGACCTGCTCTCTTCTGATCAGTGGTGGGCCCAGAGGTTTGACCTGCTCTCTTCTGATCAGTGGTGGGCCCAGAGGTCTGACCTGCTCTCTTCTGATCAGTGGTGGGCCCAGAGGTCTGACCTGCTCTCTTCTGATCAGTGGTGGGCCCAGAGCTCTGACCTGCTCTCTTCTGATCAGTGGTGGGCCCAGAGGTCTGACCTGCTCTCTTCTGATCAGTGGTGGGCCCAGAGCTCTGACCTGCTCTCTCCTGATCAGTGGTGGGCCCAGAGCTCTGACCTGCTCTCTTCTGATCAGTGGTGGGCCCAGAGCTCTGACCTGCTCTCTTCTGATCAGTGGTGGGCCCAGAGCTCTGACCTGCTCTCTTCTGATCAGTGGTGGGCCCAGAGCTCTGACCTGCTCTCTTCTGATCAGTGGTGGGCCCAGAGCTCTGACCTGCTCTCTTCTGATCAGTGGTGGGCCCAGAGGTCTGACCTGCTCTCTTCTGATCAGTGGTGGGCCCAGAGGTCTGACCTGCTCTCTTCTGATCAGTGGTGGGCCCAGAGGTCTGACCTGCTCTCTTCTGATCAGTGGTGGGCCCAGAGCTCTGACCTGCTCTCTTCTGATCAGTGGTGGGCCCAGAGCTCTGACCTGCTCTCTTCTGATCAGTGGTGGGCCCAGAGGTCTGACCTGCTCTCTTCTGATCAGTGGTGGGCCCAGAGGTCTGACCTGCTCTCTTCTGATCAGTGGTGGGCCCAGAGGTCTGACCTGCTCTCTTCTGATCAGTGGTGGGCCCAGAGGTCTGACCTGCTCTCTTCTGATCAGTGGTGGGCCCAGAGCTCTGACCTGCTCTCTTCTGATCAGTGGTGGGCCCAGAGGTCTGACCTGCTTTCTTCTGATCAGTGGTGGGCCCAGAGGTCTGACCTGCTCTCTTCTGATCAGTGGTGGGCCCAGAGGTCTGACCTGCTCTCTTCTGATCAGTGGTGGGCCCACCTCCTGCCAATTAGGTCACGTGTGTGCATCACAAGTATCATTTTAGTCTATCGTATAGAGCAGAGAATACAATCAGAACTTATTCCTCCAGCTCCCCGACACGTCTACCCAAGCTCCCTGATCTCTATGGTGTTTTTGATGACGTTCAATACTCGGCTCTCCTTCTTACTGATTTTAGTGACGCTCTACACAACAAAAGACACTCTGTGGTGTCCTGGAAGACGCTCTGTGCCGGCCTGTCACTGGCGGACCTGACACTCTATGGTAAAACTGTCTATCCCGTGTTGTCGGTCTCTATGATGTAAGGAGGAGGAGAGGCAGGGATGGCGGAGGAAGCGGCCGGGTCGGGAGCTGTGAGGAGCGGACCCGTCATGGAAGACACCGAGTGACCGGAGAGCAGGTGACCGGGACCCCGCACTGTGTATAGTGATGTGACCGGGACCCCGCACTGTGTATAGTGATGTGACCGGGACCCCGCACTGTGTATAGTGACCGGGACCCCGCACTGTGTATAGTGACCGGGACCCCGCACTGTGTATAGTGACCGGGACCCCGCACTGTGTATAGTGATGTGACCGGGACCCTGCACTGTGTATAGTGACCGGGACCCCGCACTGTGTATAGTGACCGGGACCCCGCACTGTGTATAGTGATGTGACCGGGACCCCGCACTGTGTATAGTGACCGGGACCCCGCACTGTGTATAGTGACCGGGACCCCGCACTGTGTATAGTGACCGGGACCCCGCACTGTGTATAGTGACCGGGACCCCGCACTGTGTATAGTGACCGGGACCCCGCACTGTGTATAGTGACCGGGACCCCGCACTGTGTATAGTGACCGGGACCCCGCACTGTGTATAGTGACCGGGACCCCGCACTGTGTATAGTGACCGGGACCCCGCACTGTGTATAGTGACCGGGACCCCGCACTGTGTATAGTGACCGGGACCCCGCACTGTGTATAGTGACCGGGACCCCGCACTGTGTATAGTGACCGGGACCCCGCACTGTGTATAGTGACCGGGACCCCGCACTGTGTATAGTGACCGGGACCCCGCACTGTGTATAGTGACCGGGACCCCGCACTGTGTATAGTGACGTGTGACCCCGCAATGTGTATAGTGACCGGGACCCCGCACTGTGTATAGTGACCGGGACCCCGCACTGTGTATAGTGACCGGGACCCCGCACTGTGTATAGTGACCGGGACCCCGCACTGTGTATAGTGACCGGGACCCCGCACTGTGTATAGTGACCGGGACCCCGCACTGTGTATAGTGACCGGGACCCCGCACTGTGTATAGTGACCGGGACCCCGCACTGTGTATAGTGACCGGGACCCCGCACTGTGTATAGTGACCGGGACCCCGCACTGTGTATAGTGACCGGGACCCCGCACTGTGTATAGTGACCGGGACCCCGCACTGTGTATAGTGACCGGGACCCCGCACTGTGTATAGTGACCGGGACCCCGCACTGTGTATAGTGACCGGGACCCCGCACTGTGTATAGTGACCGGGACCCCGCACTGTGTATAGTGACCGGGACCCCGCACTGTGTATAGTGACATGTGACCGGGACCCCGCACTGTGTATAGTGACCGGGACCCCGCACTGTGTATAGTGACATGTGACCGGGACCCCGCACTGTGTATAGTGACATGTGACCGGGACCCCGCACTGTGTATAGTGACCGGGACCCCGCACTGTGTATAGTGATGTGACCGGGACCCCGCACTGTGTATAGTGACCGGGACCTCGCACTGTGTATAGTGATGTGACCGGGACCCCGCACTGTGTATAGTGACCGGGACCTCGCACTGTGTATAGTGATGTGACCGGGACCCCGCACTGTGTATAGTGACCGGGACCCCGCACTGTGTATAGTGACCGGGACCTCGCACTGTGTATAGTGATGTGACCGGGACCCCGCACTGTGTATAGTGACCGGGACCTCGCACTGTGTATAGTGATGTGACCGGGACCCCGCACTGTGTATAGTGACCGGGACCCCGCACTGTGTATAGTGATGTGACCGGGACCCCGCACTGTGTATAGTGATGTGACCGGGACCCCGCACTGTGTATAGTGACCGGGACCCCGCACTGTGTATAGTGACCGGGACCCCGCACTGTGTATAGTGATGTGACCGGGACCCCGCACTGTGTATAGTGACCGCGACCCCGCACTGTGTATAGTGACCGGGACCCCGCACTGTGTATAGTGACCGGGACCCCGCACTGTGTATAGTGATGTGACCGGGACCCCGCACTGTGTATAGTGACCGGGACCCCGCACTGTGTATAGTGACCGGGACCCCGCACTGTGTATAGTGACCGGGACCCCGCACTGTGTATAGTGACCGGGACCCCGCACTGTGTATAGTGACCGGGACCCCGCACTGTGTATAGTGACCGGGACCCCGCACTGTGTATAGTGACTGTGACCGGGACCCCGCACTGTGTATAGTGACCGGGACCCCGCACTGTGTATAGTGACCGGGACCCCGCACTGTGTATAGTGACCGGGACCCCGCACTGTGTATAGTGACCGGGACCCCGCACTGTGTATAGTGACCGGGACCCCGCACTGTGTATAGTGACCGGGACCCCGCACTGTGTATAGTGACCGGGACCCCGCACTGTGTATAGTGACCGGGACCCCGCACTGTGTATAGGACTGTGACCGGGACCCCGCACTGTGTATAGTGACCGGGACCCCGCACTGTGTATAGTGACCGGGACCCCGCACTGTGTATAGTGACCGGGACCCCGCACTGTGTATAGTGACCGGGACCCCGCACTGTGTATAGTGACCGGGACCCCGCACTGTGTATAGTGACCGGGACCCCGCACTGTGTATAGTGACCGGGACCCCGCACCGTGTATAGTGACATGTGACCGGGACCCCGCACTGTGTATAGTGACCGGGACCCCGCACCGTGTATAGTGACCGGGACCCCGCACTGTGTATAGTGACCGGGACCCCGCACTGTGTATAGTGACCGGGACCCCGCACTGTGTATAGTGACCGGGACCCCGCACTGTGTATAGTGACCGGGACCCCGCACTGTGTATAGTGACCGGGACCCCGCACTGTGTATAGTGACCGGGACCCCGCACCTGTGTATAGTGACCGGGACCCCGCACTGTGTATAGTGACCGGACCCCGCCCTGTATAGTGACCGGGACCCCGCACTGTGTATAGTGACCGGGACCCCGCACTGTGTATAGTGACCGGGACCCCGCACTGTGTATAGTGACCGGGACCCCGCACTGTGTATAGTGACCGGGACCCCGCACCTGTGTATAGTGACCGGGACCCCGCACTGTGTATAGTGACCGGGACCCCGCACTGTGTATAGTGACCGGGACCCCGCACTGTGTATAGTGACCGGGACCCCGCACTGTGTATAGTGACCGGGACCCCGCACTGTGTATAGTGACCGGGACCCCGCACTGTGTATAGTGGACCGGGACCCCGCACTGTGTATAGTGATGTGACCGGGACCCCGCACTGTGTATAGTGATGTGACCGGGACCCCGCACTGTGTATAGTGATGTGACCGGGACCCCGCACTGTGTATAGTGATGTGACCGGGACCCCGCACTGTGTATAGTGATGTGACCGGGACCCCGCACTGTGTATAGTGATGTGACCGGGACCCCGCACTGTGTATAGTGATGTGACCGGGACCCCGCACTGTGTATAGTGATGTGACCGGGACCCCGCACTGTGTATAGTGATGTGACCGGGACCCCGCACTGTGTATAGTGATGTGACCGGGACCCCGCACTGTGTATAGTGATGTGACCGGGACCCCGCACTGTGTATAGTGATGTGACCGGGACCCCGCACTGTGTATAGTGATGTGACCGGGACCCCGCACTGTGTATAGTGATGTGACCGGGACCCCGCACTGTGTATAGTGATGTGACCGGGACCCCGCACTGTGTATAGTGATGTGACCGGGACCCCGCACTGTGTATAGTGATGTGACCGGGACCCCGCACTGTGTATAGTGATGTGACCGGGACCCCGCACTGTGTATAGTGATGTGACCGGGACCCCGCACTGTGTATAGTGATGTGACCGGGACCCCGCACTGTGTATAGTGATGTGACCGGGACCCCGCACTGTGTATAGTGATGTGACCGGGACCCCGCACTGTGTATAGTGATGTGACCGGGACCCCGCACTGTGTATAGTGATGTGACCGGGACCC